>NW_027108420.1:1560828-1569977 GCF_000696795.3 Halyomorpha halys
AAAAAAAAAACTCTCTTAAAATATATACAAACAAAAGGATAGACAAATGAACATAATCAGACTATCTGTATGAAAAATAAATAAATAAAATAACATAATGATAAAATAATATATACAATATTTACGCTTCTTATATCTAACTTTAAATTTTATTTCACTCATTTTTTTTTTCTCCATAACTTTAATTTTTAAATTATTATTAAAATATTCATATTTCTTTGTTTCTTTGCATTGTATAACTTTAAATTATTGTTTTCATAATTATGTTATTTTACTTATATATTTAATTACCTATATATAAGGTTTATTTTCCAATTCTTTCATCACTTCATTTTTATTAATTTTCATTCTGTACACTTATTTACTTTGAGAATAGATACAGTTTTATCAATAACTCTAGGAAGGTCGAGGTTTAGATTGGTGACATATGCTGAATATGCTTATCCCTCGAGAGCGCCCCCTTTAAGACGACACCCTTGGCAATCAGCTGCTAACCGTGGATCTCCGGTTCCCGATTGGCCTGGAGACTGCCTAACCGTTTATTATTGGCCCGGAACACGTGCGGCCTCAAGACAATTTGTGGCTGCAGCTTGGAAAATTGTTAGGAGACGCATCTGTCGCGTCTCGTC
Organism: Halyomorpha halys; assembly: GCF_000696795.3. Lineage (NCBI taxonomy): Eukaryota > Metazoa > Arthropoda > Insecta > Hemiptera > Pentatomidae > Halyomorpha > Halyomorpha halys. Next base: position 1,561,458 of record NW_027108420.1, read on the forward strand.
TTACCTTCCCCTCCCCCGCCTCGTCTCCCTAAAAGGTTTTCAATTTGTCAGCGCTTCCTCTTTAATAGGGCGGTCGGCGCCGCCCTCGATCTACAGGAGGTTTAGAGCTACCGAAGGAAAAAAAAATGCCAAACAGAGCGCTAATGAATTTATAAAAAGGCGTAACAGTTCTGTTGTTGTTTGCGGAAGCGTGTCCAATAATAGCGGCAGGTGAGGGAGGCAAGTTTTTGTCGAAATTCAAGTTGAAGCGGTGTGCCATACGGCCTGGTCGCAGACCATATGCTATTCCTCCCTAATCACTTTGGGCTATATTTATTATTTCACCCTCGACAAATTGTTATCCTTTACCATAAATCCAAAGATGACTTCTTATTTCGATTCCATCTGATTGAATATAGGATGACAATTTGTTATTTGTAGTTGATTAAGAAATCAAATAGGTATATAATTTCAGAGGTTATAGCCTACAGAGATAAAAACGATCATATGTTTTATCTTAAAGCCATAATGTAGAACAAAGTTAGTAAGTTAAAAATTAATGATAGTTATGTTTGATAGCCGGGTTCATAGCGTGATCGTTAGAAGAGATAGCAATGTAGTGAACAGACGTAGACTAGGCTACTTTTAGACTCGCTGAGCCTACTCACCAACCTCCTCTGTCCTTATACTAAGACAACCAAATAACATTCATGGTTGACCTGGTCGAGAATGCGAATCAGTAATTATTAAATTTAAATGTTAATTAAGGAATTAAGAAGTAGGTTTGATATTTATTTTATTCTTTTCAATGGTTTTGGTTTTTTATATGAGTGGAATTTAGGATGATGTGAATATTTTAACCTTAAAACTTTAATTAAATATGGAATTTTGCAGGTGGCAATCATAGTTTAATGTGCTGGTGGAGTGCATATTTTCATTGTTTTGCAACTTTTTGCGACAATGGTTGCAACATACAAACCAATCTGAACCTCCTTCATCTTTTACTGCTATTGATGTTTCCTATGACTATCTTGGCTCTCGTGTACCGTATACCATATCCCTGTTTTGTTTAAATAATGGTACAACTGACAAAATAAAAAATATTGATTTTTTTTTTTTAATTGGTCGTATTCCAATACGCTCCCCTCTCTTCTATGATCGTTATATAGACTATCCCAAAACTACTAATACGAAATTAAAAAAAAAAAAAGTTAGATGTGCCCCTATTTAAACAAATCAGCGATGTGTGCTATGAATCTTGTTTTGCTCTTTCTCTTTGTTGGACTTTTTCTTTATTTAAAAAATCGCCGTTTTCCATTTTCTTACAATATTCTTTCTGTTCCATTGTGTTTAATTTTATTATGAACCCCTTACACGCAGATTTCACATATTATTTATTTCTTCCATCTTCAACATTAGTATTTGTTGTTGCTGTTACTTTGTGGTTTTCATTATGTTTCTTTTTTATAGAATTGTTTCAAAGACTACTTTTGGCTTTTAAAAACTGGTAGAAGCATGTGCAATATGGTTTTCCATTCCTAAACCTGTACTGCGCATGCTTCTGAAAGTGGTCGCTGTAACAAACCTAATTGAGTGTATACTATCTTCTTCTACTGTAATCCTATAAATCAACTTTTAGTAGTTAGTGATCTTTTAGTTCCTCTTTTTTTTTATAGATCTTCTTCTCCTATCACCTTCCTGAACCTCTCATCCTTACCCTTGTTGCTGCACCATATTACCCCTATGATACTCTAGCCTCTGTAGCCAACTTACCCCTTGTGTTTCCTTTGCAGAGGGATGCTCGAGCAGGTCGACGCCGAAGCCGCGGCCACCGCCGGTCCCGTCAACCTCCCGGCCCAACGTCACATTCCACACTTACGCCTGCCCGCCGGACCACGCGGCGTACTACTGCCTCAATGGCGCCACCTGCTTCACCGCGAAGATCGGCGAGAGCTGGATACCCTACTGCGAGTGAGTATTTATAGTCACTGCAATTGAATATATACCTAAATGTACGTAATATAAGCAATTTGGTATTGTAAGATGTTGTCGGTGCAAATCCAAAGTTGTGTATCTGCAAAATTTGCTTGTTTTCATTTTGTTATAAAATAAAATATAAAATGATTAATTAGCTTATATCGAAATTAATACTACCTTTATCTGCAATTTTAATTCAAATATTTACAGATATACCATTTTGGCATTATATATATATATATATATATTATTTTATACCAGATCGGCCTGTTGGGCCTTATATGGTTGATATAACCGTTATATGATATATATATATATTTTTTAACAGTTGATTATGGGGGGGGGGTATAGCCTCGTACTAAAGACACCCCTAACTATAAGCAATGTTATTATTAAAATAAGAAAAAAAAATAGATAAGAGTAATGCTTCTTAATAAAAGAGGAAAGTAAAATTAATAACAAAAAATAATGATACCCTCTAATAGTAAAAAGAAACAAGTTAATTTGAAAAAGGGACGAGAGAAGAAAATATAAAAAAAAAAAAAATAATGAATAAATAAAATGAGTAATAATAAAAAGTAAAATACAGGTAGTGTGACTATGAATTAATTTTATGAAAGGAATATGGTCCGGGTGCGGTCAAGAAAAACTCAAATAGTAGAAATATACTAATTTAATGAGCCAACGTTTCGCCCCACGTTGCAGGGCTTCTTCAGGGCTATTTTGACGGCAGTCAAAACTAAAAATGATCGATTTTTAGTTTTGACTGCCGTCAAAATAGCCCTGAAGAAGCCCTGCAACGTGAGGCGAAACGTTGGCTTATTAAATTAGTATATTTCTACTATTTGAGTTTTTCTTGACCGCACCCGGACCATATTCCTTTCATCTTTACACACGGTCAATCAATAATCTTCCAGAATTAATTTTATATTTATTAACATTTATAACTGAATGTCCTGCAGCAGCCTGGGCTTCAATCTTCGGTATGAGGTTGGGTTTCCCAAGTTGTAGGTCACTGCTCCTTTAACTGTCAGCAACTGGGAGTGGAACTTCATGAACCGTTTTTTGATGTAATCCTCTATTGACGCATATGTAATTCGCGATGCAATTGGCTATTTCTTATGAACCAACTGCGATTCTTAGGACTTTATTTTGAAAAGATTGTAGTTTTTTTCCTTTCCGTGAAGGATGCCGCTCCCCAGACTTCACAGCCGTACATCAGCAGTGGCCTGAGAATTGTTTTAAACATAAGAACAGTTGTTTCTGGTTTTAGTTTGGAATTTCTGTTTAGGACGGGATACCTTGCATAAGTTTGAGTTAGTTCATTTTGGCATTGACGATGTATTACTAATGTTCGTCATATATTGGCATGTTATGAATCCTAAATCCACGATGTGTCTGTCAGGTATAGGAGAGTATAAGACATGTAGTTATGGGGGTCGTCCGTTGCTCAGATGGTTAGGTCTAGGCTTATCGTTCTGAGATCTGCAGGCAGCGCCGGTTCGAATCCGGCCTGGGGCGTTGACTTTTTTCATTGAGTGGAGGTTCCAAAAAATGAAAAACTTGACCCCCCCACCATGGTTAGAATAAGTTGGTCACCTCTAGATAACTAGACAAACACCACCTTCGCTGTGGATTGTCCTAAAAAAATGACATGCTGACGAAGATAATTATGACACTTTGGCTTCCACACTGGACTACTTCCTCTTTACCGAGTTCTTTTTAGCTTTGACGACGTATGCGGGCCCAGATATTTATCATCCAATGTTCGACAAACATATCTAGAGTTTATTTATATTTATTATTATTGAAAAGTAATTATTTAAAATAAGTTGTTATGTTTATAAAAAAAAAATAAAATAAAAAGTATTTACAGTTCTGAGGTGTAGATAGTTGACCGTAGATTAATGCTTGAAGAAGTTTGTCGGGGGGTGCGGTCAGCAAAGAACAACATAAATGAACAAAACCATATTTATTTATTTTATGCCGACGTTTCGACCTGAGTTTCAGGTCTTCATCAGGGGTTGTGTCGTAGAGGAGGGAAAGATTAGTACTGGTACTAATGGAGTAATGGAGTAATTGGTAGTAATGGAGTAGTACTGGTACTAATCTTTCCCTCCTCTACGACACAACCCCTGATGAAGACCTGAAACTCAGGTCGAAACGTCGGCATAAAATAAATAAATATGGTTTTGTTTATTTATGTTGTTCTTTGCTGACCGCACCCCCCGACAAACTTCTTCAAGTATTTACAGTTCTATCTTATATTGTCCATTACTTTCGTTTACCCACGCGCAAATTTATTTCTACGTGTTTATTAACTATTATTTAAATTTATTAAACATTGTTTAATTTGAATTTTATTCTAGGAATAAGATTTCAAAATGAGGAAAAAAATAGATCCGAAATGTCATATAATTAATTAACGATGAATGAGATTTTAAGTAGTTTTAATTTTTTCAGAAATTATTATATAGATTTTTTAACCCACTGAAAATAGTGGGCGCTATTATTTTGAGATTTTTTTTTATTTTAAGTTAGGTGGCGTATTGAAAGTAGCCTTGTTGTCCCGTTGTTATTTCTTCTTCTTTACCTTACTACTTCATTCGGCATAGCTACAACTTGCCATTGTCAGAGGTTTCCCACCAGTTCGGCCGCCCGCCCAATGTCTCCCCGCTAGTTCTTTTTTTCTTTCCCATAGAGAAGGTGTGAATGGGACCTTTCCCCTTACGGAGGTAGGACGTGCTTTCCCACAAGGTGTCCGGATTACTGTCAAGGTGTACCCACCCGCCTCATCGTCAGTGCGGTTGTTAAGGTTTCCCCGAACATGCCGTAGATCGCCGGCCGGGAGAACGCCTTCGGATTGTTTCGATCGTTTACTTCAAAGGTATTCTCATTCACGTACAAGAGATCATTGTCGACCTGTCCGAACAAGGTGTACTGCCGGATTTACGATGTTGGAATAGTTGTAGAATTAGTCTGAAAGAAAATTGAAGTCAAGTTTTTGGTCAAACAAACGATGCCAGTTATGCTTTGTTTATGTTCGAACATTTTACCATCTGACGCGTTAATTTTTATTATTGCTATTCATAATTTTTAAAAATATTTTATCTCTTAATTTAATGACTTCATTATCGTATTAAATTAAAAATTAAATCTGCACCGCTACAACCCACGAATGGTCAGGGGTGCAGTACTTTTAAGGAAGTACTGTTACTGGACTAATTTTTGTAAACCCACTGGGTTGACGTACGGCTACAGTGTGACAGAAAACTGTTTTCTGCCCAGCCGGATTCGAACCCTCGGAGTCCTCAGAGTTTGCAGCATCGTGCCTTACCAAAGTGCCACCGCGCTCCCTCATTATAGTATACGAGATAAAATTTAGTAAAACAAAAAAGTTTAAGTTTAATAAACTTTTTAAAAAGTGAATGGCACATCGTTAATTTTGTCCTGTCATTAACGACAACTTAATGCAACCAATTTCGGTTGAGATTGTGTTTGGTTGATTTGCGTTGTTGCTCTTACTGCAAGGACGCTGAGTCCGGATCGATGCAAAGTTATTTTTATCGGAGCTATAAAGATCTAATCAAATTAATTTGTCTAGGGTCGTATCAAGTCTTCTCGGCGTCGTTTAGTATTTGTTTTTCGCGAAGGGGCTTTAAGTGTGTCACAGAGTTGACTATTGGTTGCACCATTATAGCTTAAGAACTCCAATATAGTATATTCTTCCCAAAGACCTTTTTATATGTTGAATAATTACTGAATATCTCTTCGCCAAACTATTTTTAGAAAAATAAACGGGCAATGTTTAAAGTTAATTTATGTTTTCTTCCTCTGAATTGAAATCTTGGCCAGTTTCAAAATGGAAAAGAAATTGTATTTCGAGTGGGTTTTTCCTCAATTTTGAAGTTTTTTTTTTAAGTGTTTCTCATACTATCTGATTAATTTGTTTTTAATTCTTTGAAATATTTAACTGAATTTCTATTTTAAAACATATTTAAATGGAATTGTATTTAATAAAGTAGTTATATTAATATTTTTATAATTTATACAATTCTATATTTACAATCAATTATATAACATTTCTAATTTTAAAAAAAATGTTGGAAGAAAACAATTTACTATTCAAATATGTTTTTATTTCATATTAAAATGAATCATCTATATACATATGAAGTTATATAGCTGTATAGTTTGTCCGAAATATATTCGAATTTGATTAAGAGATTTGGGTTTTAGCTAACTGTCCTTTAATTAGATCTACTCTTCAATTTTTAAATTATCAATAATGAACTAAAATAATTGTTAGTAATTTCAAGATTTTCTTACATAATGACTCGTTTATTTGGTTTAGGAATATGTAGATAAAAAAAACAAAAAAACATTGCAATTGTCATTTAGCATCTCATTTATAATAATAAAAAAAAAAAATTCTTGTTCATTTTGTGTTGCATATTATTACTTGACGAATGTAGAACAACATCTCCCAACCGGCTTTCCGGATTAACCGGCTGTAATAAGAAATTAAAGAAATATGAAAAGTTTTGAGAAAACAATAAGCTTTGTAAAAAAATATTAGATTTTATTTCTTTAATCGAGATTTTTTTAAATATATTCAGATAAATTTAACCTTATATATCAATATACATATCACCTATATATTGAGTTTTTTTTTATTTAATTTTAATTTTTACCTGATATATAAGTTTAATAAATATTTTAGTTTTTCTTTTATTCATTCCGGATTATCCGACGATGTCTCGGTCCTTGTTTGACAGTTTAGTGAGGTTCTACTGTATTAAGGATTATATGTAGCTAAATATTCCTCAAAGATTAGACTCATAACTTCTTCGACCAGTAATTACTAAAATCAGGAACTAGATAGCTCTTGCAAAGAACACCCTCCTATGTATTTTACTATATATCGTAATACGCCTAATAAGGCAGTGGTTTTGATAAGTAAAATCAGGCAGTTGGCCGAATTGATGGAGTCCCCACTTCTATACCGCGCCTCATCGAACATAAAACTTTTACGGCTCTGGAGTTGATGTCACCATTTATGTGTGTGTGCCTGTGTGTATTTGTAGTGAGTGTGTCATTTCGGGGACTAGATAAGAGAAGGTCCCTGAACCAGCCCCTATAATTGTCATTTCATCTTGACGTTTCCCAATAAAATTCTCCATATACACACTTTACTCGTTTGATGACAGTATATTTCTCATCATCATATTTGAAAAAATACTAATAATACTAAAGTTTTACTCTACCAGCAGATAATGTTTTTGTACACTCAAATAAAATTTTAAAATAATATTTTTTAACCCATAATAAAATACACCAAGTAAGTGTGATAACTTATTATTTAAAATATTTCGTGAAGGAACCGCCCAATTAATGAAGAAGATGGTTGGATGGTCAGGGTTGTGGTAAAAAGAGAAACAAAAATAGTTTACAATGTTTACTTTCCGACGTTTCGCCCCACTTTGTAGAGCTTCATTAGGAATAAAAGGATACAAAAACAACTATGAACATTTTGGCATTGTAAGATAATAAAATCCAAAAAAGGTAAATTAAGAAAATTATATACAAATAAAAGAAAAAATAACATAAATGTCTCAAGTCGTAGATTTGAGAAAACAAAATTTAATAAACCAAAAGCCGGAAAATAAAGAAGTAAGTTGAGATTAAATAAAGATAGAGAAAGAATAAATAAAAATAAAATTAATAATAATAATAATAAATGAGTAAAGAAGAAATCACCCGATTGTTGTACTTTAATCACTATTTCCAGTTAGGAGGTCTTGTGGCCAACTTCTTTTAAACACCTTGCAGAGTTATCAGGGATAGTTTGGTATGAAAGGTTAAGAACAAGTTCGGGTTTGTGTAGGATTTCAGTATTAAAGAAGTTATATGTTTTTTGGACCAAATCTGGAACAAATGGGATTTTAAAGTATTTATGGAATTATTAATTACTAGATAATTAATCACTTTGTTTGTAATCATGACATTTTTTGTAACCTCTGACACATTCCTCCAAGACAACCTCTCACTTGAGGTTGTTAGTCTTGTTTGTTTTTTTTATTATTAAACATAGTACATAGTACTTTTTGCATAACTAATTACATAAGTTTATGAATGATATTTCTTTTAAAATATTAGTTTATTTTGTTTCATTTACTATTTGAAATATATGATAAGTAATTTTTTTTTTTAACATGGAAATCTACAAAAATATGACATCTTTGTATTGATGAAATGATTGTTTCAATTATTATCTAACAAAATGGATGAATAATATGTTAATGGATATATGGATACATGTTATCTTACAAAATTGGGTTAAGTTTAGATATGTTGTTTTAGTAAAAGTTTTATAATTATATGTAATAGTCGAATGGATTATGTATTACTTAAATTAAATTATTCCATACAATATTTAGTATTTAATAAATAACATAGAAAAACTCTATTAATCGTTCTTTTGAAACTTTATCTCTTATTAAAAAAAAAAAAAAAATGTACTAAGTTTATATTTTCTCACATTTATACTTCTTATAAAATCTG
>NW_027108420.1:1570027-1573595 GCF_000696795.3 Halyomorpha halys
TATATTTTTCATTTATTTAATACATTTTTTTATTTTTATCATTTTCAGATGTGCAGACGGTTTTATGGGAGAGAGGTGCGAATTCAAAGATTTAGACGGAACTTATTTGTGTAAGTATATTATTATATTTTTTGTTATAATTAATAAAACAATCTCACAGTAGAATGTATAAATTTATCCATAATAAGAGAGTGAGTACTAATTATTCTTTCACCCTCTTCTGCCTTTTGGCATTACAATAGTATTACAATAGGAGAATGTCTAAAATCCAGGATTCTACAATCCTTTGCGATTCTAAAGGGTTTTATCTCAAAATAAAATAAATGGATATGACTAGATTCATTCATGTTGTCTTACTTAAATGTTTTAATTTTAAGTAGTCCAGTAGTGTATTAAAATATGTGTATTAGTTTGATAATTATTTTATTAATGTATGATATGTTTTAAATGTATTATTTTGTTGATAGCCTCTCGGCGGCGAGTAATGCTGGAGACAGCTAGTATTGCTTCAGGAGCTACTGTTGCTGTCTTCCTTGTTGTCGTCATATGCATGTTTGTTTATGTCCGAGTACAGCGAAAAAACAAACAAAACCTTTCAGCGTAAGTTTAGAAATAAAGTACTTGAATAACTCATTAAAAAAAAAATTATATAATATGTAATATTATATTGATATAATATGTAATATGTAATAAAATATAAAACAAAACAATAAAAAAAAAAGTAACATCAGAAAAACGAATTAGCTCTAACCACGGATTTGAGCAATATTTATTTAATAATGATGTACTGTGAAACGAGAGGTAAAGTATTCCACAATGTGTGGTGAGTTAGGCAGTAGAGCTATTTCTCTGAATTCCCTCATTTCATGTTGGCTACTATATAGTCTCAGGCATTGCGTTTCTGCCTTATGTGTGGAGTTATAATGTTACAAATAAATGTGAAAGAACCATGAACAATTCAAGCATACTTCTGATCATTATGGTGAAATAAGTATTCGTTAAATGAAACTAATAATGAGGTATTCAATAAGTTTTCAAAAATACAACTAATCTTTATTATTATGTACCAAGTAAGACTCCTGCATCCTGTTTTATTTATTGTAAAGTATAAATTCCGCACATATATAAAAAGCTGAAACAAAAAATAATTTTTGTTGGAAATTATACAAACATTATTATATTTGTGAAACATCTTGATGAATTGTATGAATGTATTCAATACAAAATTTTAATCATTATAAAGAATCCAGTCAGAGGGATGTTAGGAAGTAGCTCCTTTTTTTTTTATTTAATTTAAAATCTTAATTGAAAAATGATTATTTGAGCCAAAGTAATAAATCATTTTATTATATTTTTTAAATATTTATTTTTACCCCCTTTAACCTTTACTCACCTTTCACCTTTCATATTTTATTTTCAGTTCCACTCCTTCTACAAGTAAAGTAGAGGAACAAAAACTGAGGTAAAAATAATTCCTTTTCCCTTTCCTTTTGTTGTAGAAAATATAACAAAAAATGTTTTTGCTATATTTTCCCAAAATCTTATGTAGTAATAATATAATAGACTGTATTTAGACATCAAAGATTTTTTTTTTTCTTCAGGTCAGGTGATATGAGGGAGGACCTTGAGAAACGAGGTGTTGCACCAAGAGAAGGGCATATTCCGTATTCAGTCCACCATGTCTCTACGGTAGTTACTTTTATTTTTCCTTTAATTGCCTACCTAATTGTATATATTAATAATTTTATTTTATCTATTTATCATAGAAATATTTGTTTTCTTCTCCAAGAAACTATTTTGATAAATTTATTTATTGATAGATATTACAATCTGCCACACAGTTGTGGGCAATAGGTAATAGTGATGAATGATCTCATACATACTAAAATTAAAAAAAAAAATAATAAATAAAAAAAAACTCTCTTAAAATATATACAAACAAAAGAATAGACAAGAGGAACATAATCAAACTATCTGTATGAAAAATAAATAAATAACATAATGATAAAATAATATATACAATATTTACACAATCGACCTGAGGATCCCTGAGCCCACTCTATCCCCCACGTGTGAGGGGTAGAGCAGAGCTCAAAAGATCCCAGCGCATCCCTCTCACCGCATCACTGATAATGAACCTGTGGACCTCACCAAGAAACTAGAAATTAGTTTCAGTAGTAAAAATAAAGGAAATACTTCCTCTCGTTTACTAAGTAAAAACAATTATTTCATCTTCTTTCTGAATGTTTCAATTCTGTAATTCCCTCCACATTTCAGACAGACTAGTATTATAGAATAAATATTATATTTATTAATTTGTCTTTCCATCTGATCTTTCTTATTCTAATTTTATTTACTTATTATATCTTGTCTCTGACCTAAAGGCAAGATATAAAAATATTTTTATTGTTCAAATTGTCAGATGAGCCAGTTGTAGTCAATGGCATCGCAATAAGCCCAAAACAGGTTTTGGTTTCATTATATACCAAAAATCATGACTGGATCAATACGGATGCATTGGGAACTGATGGGTTAAAGAACTTTTTAAAAAATGTCAGTATTATTATTAATTTAATCTGTATAACATTATATCCTCCTTTCGCTCTCTTGAGTTTACAGATGTAACTCAGGAGGATACAGATTTCATACTTTTGCCCTAAGAGCCATTCGATATAAACACAAATTTTATGCTCTTACGCACTTGTGTTTTAAACTAACTATTTTCAAGATTTTTCTGTAGAGTGGTATAGTATAGCCGATTTATTGAGAAAATTTCAAATCTCTATTTTCAAATTTAAATTGTCAATAACCTACCGAAGTCAAAATTTTAAAATTTTGGTTCACACTTTCCCTGATTTACCTAATGCGGGTTGAACTAACCTTACAATTTTAATATTTTATCTGGAAAATTTGAAATTACAAATTGATGAAAAGGACAGTTTTAAATTATATTTTAAATAAATCATGTTCCTGAAAATTATATATTAAATAAAAATGACCTTTATAGATTGAACCTATAACATTGAATGAAAGCATAGTTTTCATAATAATTCAATTTATGTTTTTATGTAACCTATCTTGATTTTTTTTTTACTATTTTTTTGAAAATGATTACTAATTATTGATTTTTTTTGTGCCTTTAGGAAAGGGGAACAGGAGACAACATAAGTTTAGCAGTATACAACACTGACCCGCCGTAGCGACATGTGTGGACTTGAATAGAGATCATTTCGACCTCTTGTGTATTTTATAAAACCCTACCATGTCCCAAAAATGTTTTTTATATATTTATGGACTAAAGAATAGAAGAATAAGTGTTGGCATTGAGTTGTAACATTCCACGATGTTCTTGTTGGATTGATTTTAAAGACGCAAGTGGTAGAACTGCGACCTCTCCCACTCGGCAGCCCCTCCAAGACTCTAGTGCATTCATCCTCTTTTTGTACATTAATCTTTGTAGATATTTTCTAATATTAAACAATGAACGCCTCAGTTTTGTTTATAATCTAAGATCCCTCTCATTTACCTGTTACTTTGTCTATTAAGAAGCTATATATGTATGTATATA
>NW_027108420.1:1573840-1575431 GCF_000696795.3 Halyomorpha halys
AATTCTATAGCCTATTATTTGTATTGTATTATAGTACTATGGATAAGTATTATGTCAATGCGTGACATATATTATTAAATTGTAATAGTAAATTATATGATTATTATGAACTTGGTTCCTAATTTATTATTATTGTATGTTTTAGAAACATTTCTCATTGTACATAGCCACTGTGAGCTCATTGGTATATAAAATTGTACAATATCACATGTAAATAATATACCAAAGATAGTGACGTTTAATTGTGCGTCGAGGTCACAGCATAGGTTTAAGAGCATATTTGTCATGAATTTTATAATTTTTAGCTAAATCGTAAATTATCTAACTACCAAAGCTAATTTAATTGTCTATTTAATAGCCTAGTTCTATTATTACGTTCAAAATTTTCTTTTAATACCAAAATCTTAGTTAATTTATCACTATATTATCGACTTCTATCACTCGAGGCTTTTTCAAATTTTTTTAAAATTAAATTTTCAACATAATTTTACAATGGAGTTGGTTTTATTGTTTTCTCATACCGTCGATGGTTATTTAAAACAATTTACTTTCAAACTAACTGTGTACTAATGTTCCTGCATCTTGTACCCATGTAAACTAACTATTAATAAATAATGAGACTTTTTTAAAATATTTCAGTTGTCGACAGAACTGTGTATGTGATTTCTTAATTCATTTATGATAGTTACAATAAAAAGGAAAAAAAAAAATCCAGTCAAATCTTAGAATTTTTTTATGCTGAAAAATTTTGCTACGTTAAATAAGAAGAAGCAGTTGTTAAAATTTAGCTATTTATAATTGATTAAAGATTACAACCAGTGTATTATATATGTGTATGTAAATTGTAATTTTTGTAAATGTGACTATATAGGCACTAGTCAGCTAGCAGCTTCAGCTCCTAATTTATAAACTAAATTAAATTCATTTTTAATTAATCTGCCTCAATAGTAAGCAAAGGGAATAAATATATTTAATAAATATATATAATATATCAATGTATTCTCAGTTGTTTTTATTTTCTCTTGATTTGCCTCTTTTTTTCCTTTTTCTTTTTCCCATTTATTTAAATATATCCTGTTTTTTACTTCATCTTAATTGAAAACGTTATTCTTAATTTATTTATTTATTTTTTCTATTTCTTCATGTTCGTACGAAATTAGAATGATATTGTGTAAGCCAGGTTAGATTTATTTTGAGAAAGTGAATATTCAGTAAGTCGTTGACTTAGAAATAAAAGTGATCAAGCAATGTTGAAAAAAAACAGCATTGATCACTTTTTCATCCAACCCCATAAAATGAACCTTAGTGATATATGTATATTACACACATTATATTTAAGTAACCTTATAAAATATTCACTTTCACTCTCAATGAACTAAACCTGAGTTACATGTCATTCTAACCACAAGATCTATTTACTATTTTATATATTTTGATTCATTAGTATCTTGATAATTTGTACCTAATAGAACTGGAAGCAAGAGTACATTTTTGAAAATCATGAACTTAATACAAGAAAAAATGTAAACTTGTTTGTATAAATAAAAATGTTATGATTTTATTCTGACTTATACATACATATAATATTATA
>NW_027108420.1:1575481-1596962 GCF_000696795.3 Halyomorpha halys
ATATATATAATACATATTCCCAAGATATTATTTAGTCATAAGAGACTATATAAAAGCTATTAGGACTGTCTAGAATTAACTTCAACCTATGATACAATTTACAGGATGCGTCAAATACAAAATAAAAATTGAGGAAGATGGTCTGGGCCGCGTTCAAGAAGAAAATAATTTTTAACTATTTATTTACTAGTGATGTTTCGACCTACAATGTAGTTCTTCATCAGGGCTAAAATAGAAACGATACAAAGAAGGTTGAGTCAAGGTAAGAGTAAAAGAGTTACATAAAACAGATGTGGTGAGGGTATACAAATGATCAAAAACTTAATTAATGTAATGAGGATAAAGATAAATGCAAAAAGAATTATCTGACATAAGTTTATTACTCTTTATTATGTTAGCTAATAATTTTTTTTTTTGTATTTATCTTTTACGTTTTTTCTAGTTTCCATACCTCTCCACCTGTACATCTGTTTAGTGTCGCTCTTTTCTCCTTACATTGACTATCAATCTTTGTTTCTTTTTATTTTAGCTCTGATGAAGACCTTCATTGTGGGTCGAAATGTCAGCAATAAATAAATAGTTGAAAATTTTTTTGTTCTGGACTGCAGAACCCCCCTGACCATCTTCAAATTCACATATAGTCAATTATCTATGAAACAATTTTTTTTTAAATATGCCACTAATAAAGCAAAGCAACGTTCAGTAATATATATATTACACATTTAATTTTTAAATAACCTTGCAAAACATTCACTTAAATAAACCTGACTAAATTTAATAATCCTTTTACTGGAAGAGTCTTATGGAATTAAAAAGGATTTAGTGAATGACATAAATTCTTCCTTATTAAAAAACAATAGTTTATTTCATATCATCAGCAACGTTTCGGGAGATTTCCCCCATCTTCAGGCTGCTAAAAAACAAATTCAACAAAACCATAAACATGTTGCTGATGATATGAAATAAACTATTGTTTTTTAATAAGGAAGAATTTATGTCATTCACTAAATCCTTTTTAAACCTGACTATTTTAATCCCATAATCTGAAGAATATAGTCTGATTATTTATCAAGTTGTATACTTTATAGTGTAGCAGAATGCATCCTAAAATTAAATTCGAAGAATATCCAAAGATTGAACAAATTTTTATTTTGTAGACTAATGGGGTGTTTGGATACTCATCTGTCGTTTAGTAATCACTTGCTGGCTTTTCTGCTGTCCTTTAGATTTTGTATCATGAAAAGATTTACTCAAAGCTAGAAATAAAACTTTAAAATCATGTTGACAGGGTATTAATTCACTAAACATCCCATTTACTGAGTATTTTTCACAAAAACATAACTTTAACTGAACAATTGAAAAAGAAATCATAATTTTTTTTAAAACTTAACATAAGTTGATGCTTCTTCACTCATGGTCTACAATAGATCTTATTAGATATTATTAACCCTTTTACTCTCAATCAGTTTAGCTCAATACTTATAATGTCCTCATCGTACTTCACGATCAAAAGAAGGAAAAAGTCAGCGATCCTATAATAGAAGCTTAAAATTACTAAATTATTCATTATGTTTACTCCCTATTTATACCCCATAGGTTTCTTGTTTTTCCTGGCTTTGATAGTTTTACAGTGTATGACAGCATCAATTGATTTCTATGTTAAACTATAGTGGCTCATGAACCACTCCTTTGAAGTTGAAGTAAGTTTTCCACAGTTAACGTCACCTTTAATTTTTGGGATTTATTTTCATCCAAAAACTCACATTATTAAAATTACATTTTTAAACTCCTCTAATTTAAACGAATGCTTCTCTGTAATTGAATCATTGATTTTGCTTCCCTCTTATTTTTAGAATTTTACAATATCCATGTTATAAATCTGCTGCAAAAGATAAGATTTTTGTTTATACAAGTTGTTTCCTTATAAAATTCCCTCCCTCTTGAAGTGAAATAATTCATTGTTAATCATAAAGATGAACTGAAAAATCTTTGCTTTAAAACCTGCATTATACTACTTTATGTTAACTCATTTTTTCTACTACAAGAGGTAAAATGCATGGGTTTAATTCAAAAGGAAAAAAAATATTTAATTTTATTTATTCAGAAAACAAGAAAATATTTTTATCTATTTTTAGGCATAATTGAAACTAAAAGCTTAAATTTAAACAAACAGGACAGTAAAACGGAGTATAATACATAAAATCTCACATCTAGCGAAAAAAAATTCAGTATATGTTGTTAGTAAAAATTAAAAAAAAAAAGAAAAAGAAGGTACAGTTCGTTTAATTTAAAAAACTGTCAACAGATAGCAGCACCAATCAAGAAAGCAGGAAATAATAATAGTTCTAATTATTGCCACAAGAGGCCAGCACCATCCAGACATGGATTTCGTAGTAAAATCCAGCTCGAAAAATTTTATTTTGTAATAGGAAAGTGGGAGGCCGCAGGAGCTCAACAGACTAGGCTATAGTCACTGACCCGGTTATTTGAGCTCCTGTAAGCTTCTACTCTCCTAATATAAAATAAAATTTTCGAGCTGGATGGGCTAAAAAGTTCATGTCTGGATGGTGCTGGCCTCTTGTGGCGCTTATAGGAACTACTATTTTCTGCTTTCTTGATTAGTGCTGCTACCTTTTGACAGTTTTTGAAATCAAACCAAACTATAGCTTATTTTTCATTTTAATTATAATCAACTACATATTCTGCATTTTTTTCGCACTTTATGTCAGTTATTACGTACTAAAGTCCATTTTATTGTTTAATTTCATTAAATTCACAATATTTTATATTTGTAAACTTGATAAATAAACAGTTATCATTTAGAAACATTTACTATACATACTTTAGGCTAAAAAAAAAAAGGAAAACTATGTTAAATTAGAGCTGCTATTTTCCAGCTTTTGTGTAACTTTTTAATCATATTTTCATAAGTTTGAATTTTATTATTAATACAGCACTCTCTTACTTATTATTTTTATTAACTTTAAATATTATTAACTTTAAATAT
This sequence comes from Halyomorpha halys, assembly GCF_000696795.3. Taxonomy (NCBI): domain Eukaryota; kingdom Metazoa; phylum Arthropoda; class Insecta; order Hemiptera; family Pentatomidae; genus Halyomorpha; species Halyomorpha halys. The sequence goes on from NW_027108420.1 coordinate 1,578,489, forward strand.
TAAACTTAAATTATTTAAGATAAAACTTTAAATAATGAAATGTAAACTTTGTCATTTAAAATAAACTGGGCTAAATAAGTAAATTTACCATCATTTCTTCAGCATAATTATTTCTCCAGCTTGTAAATAAACTAAAATATTTTAATTAATTAGAAGAAATTTGGACTTATTTTTAAATAAAGAGTATATAACTGTAGCAAAAGAGAAAAAACTTTTAAATTATTGGAAATTAATCATAATTACATTAATAATAAAAGAATTATATGCAATAAATTAAAATAAGATTATGATGGATTTTAACTGCTTTTTGAATGAAGAACTTGGAAATGAACCTGGAGTATGGAACATTGTTGTTTAGAGAGTTTGTTATGTATGTAATTTAATCAAAAAGGGTTGTTTAATCAAAATTGTTGAATTTAAAAACAACTATAACATGATATCACAGTGTGAGTGGAAAGAAAAAAAGAAAATCACACAAGATATTAATTTAAAAAAGGAAAGCTGTTAATTTTTATTTAGGCCATAGTTTTTTTACTTAGATCAGGGGTGCTCAACCCAAGGCTCACACATCACATACAGGAGATCCTCAATCAGCATGTCGCCTGTTAGCATTAATTTTATTACTTAAAAATAAATTAATGTTTGATATAAGTTACAAAAATATTATCCTGATAATAGACATTTTAAATCACATGGATGGGTGCTAGTGATTAGAAAAGGAATAAAGCATAAGGTGATCTTTAAGTGAATGCCACCACCTTCTATTTTCTCTAGAAATTTCCTTGAACTTTCCAAGGAAATCCTCATGCATTTACTTCTTCCTCAACTATGCCATTTCTGGTTTGAATTTCATGTTGTTCACAAAATTTACAGTAATGGAGAAACTATTTTTAAAAACAAAATTTCATAAAAATAATTATTATGAAGGTTTTGCATAATTAAATTATTCCACCTATGTGATGCACTCACTGTCTCAAAAGGATTTTTTGAAATTTCAAATAAAATATGAATCTTACTTTTAACTAATGTTTTTGTAAATTAAAATACTTACGCTTTGGTATACTTCATAAACCCAAATATAAAACTTATCAGTTATAAATAAAAGAATTTTATTTTAAAGAGGTGAAAGAGGATTGTAACAAATAATAATGCTGTTAGTACGGAATGTTTAGTTTTATTTATTATATATTACATACGTACAAAAAATATAATACATGTAAAGTATATATACAAATCACATTATATAAATAATATGACATTAGTGGAAGCCCCAAAGTTATAGTGCTTTAGCGAAAATAAAGCTGGCTGGGATGTCAGAAGTCTTGATCCCAATTTGACAGTTCATCTGGAGGGAAATCTGTTTCTTTAGGAAATTTATCAAAATATGAAGTATCTGTCAGGCCATTCAGCTGAAAAAATTAAATAAAAATTTATTAATAATTGAAACAGGTTTGTTCGGAAAGTTTATACTAAAATACAAAAAAAATATATATTAAATCATCTTGGGCATTCAAGAATAGAGCAGATGAAGGAAAGATGGAATTTGATAACTAAGAGAGATAGGAGAGTTCTATATTGACATTAGGAGTGTGTTTCAAAACCTAGGAATGACTATTTAAATCTTGCTTTATATTTTTACTTAAATGGTTTCTCAAAAATAAACTATTTGATAACAAACTTTCTCTGATAACAATCTACATAAATACTAGTCCCAGCTGATGGTGCACAGAAGAGAGGTGAATACCAAATTTAGGTGATATGGTCTGTTTATGGGGCAATACATTTTTAGAGGGAATTAGACTTTTTTGAAGTTTTAATGTGGGAACTTTTAAAACTGGGAACAATGAAAAACACATGTGCCTATCAATGTACTTCGAAAAAATCAATATATATGTTGGTCCATTTTTTATTTTACAAATAAGGAGTGCAATAAAATTTCTAGTTGCATTTCCTGTTGCCCTTCAGACGGGCCTCTCTAATAATAAAATCAAAACCTCCAAAGTTTGTTATAATAAACGTTAATGAAGTAGTGAAAAGCTTCAAAATTATTTAATTTTTAATTTTTATATTTATTTATGTTTAACATAATAAAAAGTTGAAGAAAAAATTTTCCTAAGCAATATGTATGATCCTTTACTATAAAATATATTTACTGTAAAAAGATTTAAAGTATAATTTAATCACCTTTGGTATTATTGGTGGAGTTACAGTTCTAGAACCGAGACCATTCCAGTCAAATCCTTGAAACCATCTGTAAGAGAAAGAAAAATTAAAAATATTACTTTGTATTCATTATATTTTATTTATTCTATATCTTCATTATATTTATAGATTTATTATAATACCTAATTGACAACAGGAAAGTTAATTGTATTTTAAATAATAATTTTACAAAAAACAATCTGTTTCTATTCTAAAGTAGAAAATAGTGTTTAAAGGTTATCCTTTCTTTTTTTAATAAAAAAATCTAATTTAAAATCATAAAAAAAAAATACGACTACTAATATTAGATTGTTTAATAGACGAAGTCATCTAGAAGGCTTCTTACTCTATACTTTGTTGTTAAAAAATATTAAATTTAATGTAAATGCTAATATTCTTGTGATAATATGTTATGAATAATGATTTGTGGAGTGAAATCTTGGATACCAATGGGTATTTCAGTGTGATAAAAAACCTAATATTTTCTCGATATGTAAATTAACTATTCATAGTTTGGTTTTGTTTGAATATTTACATCTAAAACATCACAATCATATCTTGGGGTGAACATAATACAACTAGGTACATCATATTACAACATGCAGCATATTAAGAACTAATTTAACTGATTTTAATGAATTCATACAAAATTGAAATGAGCACTTAAAGTAAATTAAACTTACTTGTGCTTTTTAATATCCAATATTCCTCCATGATGGCAACCTAATCTTTCTCCTGGAAGTTCCTTGCAAAGCTTTTTAATCAGGTTTTGTGCTGTCTTTGTAATGTTTCTTGGGAAGTCGACACTGTCAATGCCTTTTAGAATTAGGTTATAAATCTTCATTGGATCATTAGCAGAAAATGGAGGTCTGAAAAATGAAAAATAAATGTTTAAACATTGCTTTGTTAATATTTACATAAATCTTACTAAAATATATTTCTTAAATTAAGTAAAAAATGATCATGAAGTTTTTCCTATAATCTTGGTAAAAAATGTTTGCTATTATTTAGCTATTTACTAAGAGTATATACTTATTTCAAAAAAATTTAACAGTGAAATTCAATTTTAGGGTAGAGGAAATACAATTTCAAAATTCACTATGTAAACAATACTTTCCTACCTAAAGCTATTTTATAACATAATCATAGAAAAAAATATATATATAAATAAAGAAATTTAGGCTTGATTTAATACAATTAAAAAAGGTGAGTTTGTTTTGGAATGGTTATGCTCATTTTATTAAAACAATTAGTAGATAATTACATTTATTCATGAATATTTTTAATAATTCATTATAATTACTGCCAATACCATAAATACATGTATATTTCATACTTACATGCCAGTTAATAGCTCAAACATTAGGATACCAAGAGCCCAATAGTCAACAGCTTTATCATGGCCTCTGTTTAGAATGACTTCTGGAGCAACGTATTCAGGAGTTCCACAAAACGTCCAAGTCTTGGCACTGCATGATGGTAATTTTTTTGCAAATCCAAAATCGACCTAAAAATAATAAAAAAACATTGATTCAAAGCTGTATCATTTACTTTGCAATTTATTACTAACCCTGGTAACTAAAATAATTATTAATTTTTCATGTGAAATTGGTTTGAGCCTGATGATTGATACAAAATGTTTTCTAAATCTAAATAGTTATTTTAGGCGTCTTTAGTCTAGCCACTGCACATGATACTGAAAAAATAACTTAAAAATTCATAGAAAAATAATAATTTAAATAAAATGAGTTGTATCAAACATTTTGGCCATTCAAGAACGATTTTAACTACAAATTTATACCTCACATCCAAAAATTAATTTTTTTTGCACGCTATTCTTCCCAGGTTTAATAATTTTAGTCAAACTAACCTTTTTTTTCACTTTTTCATTTAATTTTAAAAAATCTTGATTACAATTTTAATATGATTTTCTTTTATCCATGTTTAATCATTTATCGGTAAATAAAAAATTATTGTGACAGCATTTCACCTACATAAGTTAAATTTTAATTAAAAATTATTTTTTACATTTATTTGACAGTGAGGAAATTTAAATTTTGAAATAAACTGCATATATTTTTAATTTGTATAAAAAACCTTTACTTTTGATAGTAAACTTTTTAATTACTAACATTCCTTCACCTAAAATTCTATATAAATTACAATATTTACCATTTTGACAAATCCTTGATTGTCTAACATCAAATTTTCAGGTTTTAGATCCCTGTAGACAATGTTCCTTCGATGTAGATAGTCCAAGGCTTCTACGACACATGCAGTGATGAAGCATGCAGTCGAGTCATCAAAAAATGCTCTATCTCTGAGTAAACTCCAAACTTCTCCTCCCAAGCAGGGTTCCATCAGGAGATAAACATATTTATTATCCTTGAATGTTTGAAAGAGTCTGTAAAGGAAATTGTTTTACTCAAATTGAAATCTAATAGCTCTATCTTATTTGATTATTGAACTGTGAATTTCTGAATAAAATTTATTTTATAAACTAATTTTATAAGATTATTAATTATTTTACATTCTTTCAATTGTTGAGGTTATCATAAAAAGTTAATATTGCTATTAACCATGAGGCTACAAATAAAAAATATTTGAAAAAATAGGCTAACAATTTTACCTGCAAACAAAAGGAGAACGGACAGAAAACAAGATGTCTCTTTCGCTGAAGACATGAGTAATTTGATGGGTTTGGATGATATGGCACTTCTTCATACATTTCAATGCGTAAACAGCTCCTTGTTTTGATTTGACTAGTTCCACTCTCCCAAAACCACCAACTCCTAACGTAGCTACTATATCCAGGTCTTCGAGGTCCAGTTCTTCATACTCTAAAACCAATAATTAGGCTTTCAGAGCTACTAATAAAGTTTAGAATAGTATGCGATAGTAAATCATACTGATGATTCGTAAGGATCTTTAAAATTCCACTTTAATTATCTTTTCTTATGAGTTTTTAGTGAATATTGAAGAAAAGATGTAGAAAATAAATTTTAATTGAATAATAGATGGGCTTTATTAGAGAATAGTCAAATAATAAGGACCATAATAAAGTATAAACTTCATAAGAAAATAATTTTGTGATTATATATATAAACAGTGTTTGCCACACTTAATTTGTTTTCTAACAAAATTGTTTAATTTAAAATTTAAAGAAAACATCATTTTCTACAGTAACCATATCGGCACTTATGTAAATAACATCTGCCTAGATGCTGGAAGTATCCAAACCCAGAAAGAAAAATAGGATATGCTAAATAATAGATAAAATATATATTGAGGGTAGTAATAAACTGCATGAACTATGAGACTAAGATGAAATTCGAACTTAATCAATTCTGATTAAGTTGTGACATAGACTTAATATAATATTTAGGTACTGTAGTATATTGAGGATTCTAATTTTTCGCTCTGTTTGTTTTTAAATCATAATTCATGGAAGAAGGCTTGACCTGTATTTTTCAATATGATCACCTTGGTGACCTTCTATTGAATGAAATAAAGAGGTTTAGAATAGGGAATAGGGAAAACCACAAAATCAACCTGGGGCCTGTTTCATAATAAACTACAAACTAATACTATTAGTTTTGCTGATTTAACTTAATACAATTACACTGACTTGTACAATAGTAACTTGTACGTTAGTACTTTTTAACTTCTGTAATATCACTACTGTAATAGTCCTCCCTATTATGAAAAAAAAAGTATTAGTGTAATTAACACGTTGTTTCTATACTTGTATTTTGAACTAATACTATTAGCTCTCATTATGAAACAAGGCCCTGGTGTTTTAATCCTAATCTGTATTTATTATGAAAGTCCTCAAGCTTTCTAAAATGATCGTACAGTAGATCCCACAGACCTAGTTCTAAAATATTTTATTTAAATAGGATCAGAATTGAATGATGAAAACTGATTGAAACACAAATTAAATAAAATTTTTACCTATTTTCAGATTTAATAATTATAATAATAAGAAATTCTTTATTTATTCTGGGACAGGTCACATTAGAATAACACTACAAAAATAATAGATGGGTTTCAGAGCCTTAGGGTAACAAATAAAAAGAACAAAAAAATTAATTGATAATAAAGAATAATATAATACAATTATGATGGAAGAAGGAATTGGTTAACATGCTGAAAGAAGGATTCCAGGAAATATGATAGGAAGCCTATAGCTACTTTAATTCTGCATAAAATTGAGAGGATACATACTTAATAGGGGAATACTTACCAGTTTCACTGTCTGTAAAGCTATCTCGGCTCGGAGGTCGAGAAACTTTATTTTTGTCCCCATAGTCTTTATCTTGGAGCTCACTAAGATCTCCAATCAATAACAAGAATGACCTGTAAGTAGAATATAGCTTCTTAATCTATTAATGTTTCCCCTGACATACATCAAATAATACAAATATGTGATGATAATTAATAAGAAACTACCACTTATATTCCCATTTTCATGGCTATCTCTTCTAATTCAATTGCTTTTAAAATTATCATTAATGAAGAAGAAAAGTTTTTACTATTAAGGTATATATTGGTGCTCCAGTTCGACAATGTAACATCTAAAAAAATGGTTATTTTGAGAAATGAATGTAATTTTAGCAATAAAGGTATACAGTTCAAAATTGTAATATATATCGAAAAATTTTACTCAAATTTTATGACATGTTTTAGTATGATTTTGTGTTTTACTGTATAGATCTTACCCTTATTGTAAAGATTACATGCATATCTCAAAATAACCATTTTTTGATATGTTAAACAGTCAAACTGGGACAGTGATATAAGTTCAGTCTTTCAAAATTTGTTTAAACAATTATAGGGAACCAACAGGAAATATAGTTGCAAGTAATGCAAATAAGGTGTAATATGAAAGTAGTACAACACAAAGAAATAGTTTTTCATCTTGTTTAAAAATTTAAGATTACTCATGCTAAATTTGGTAGTCTCCCTGTGATTTGTGTTTCAAAAAAGATTAGATTGAATGACACGAAATATACATTTTTCATAATTACTTCTGTGAATGTGAGTCATTTGATGACTTTAAATTAGTTCTTCAGAAAACCTCAAAAGTTAAAAGAAAATAAATAAATCTCAGATGAGATTTTGTCTCACAGAGCAAGTTACAAAAAATTAGCTTTTTATAATCTCAAAAAGAAGAATTTGAAGGTTTTTCAAGTTCAGTATTACAATCAGTTTATCATATAAGAGAAATGGTACATAAATTTCGGTTTTCATTATTAATTATAGTATGACCCAGTTTATCAAGATTAATTTTTATAGAATTATTCTGTACAATGCATATTTTCTACAATGTATGGTATGAGAATTAATTGAAAAATTATTGATATTAATGACATTTGTGAAAAGAATGTGCACAAAAATTGTTTGTTGGATAGAGAGCTAATAATCACCTAAAACTACCATAAATCACACTTTGTATTACAATAAAATAAAAAAAATGAAAAAATTAGGAGTTAACACTGCAGTAGACTGAACCTATCAGTTACATGAAAATAATTAAACTTACTGTTCTCTTATCAGTAGAATTCAAAGGAAAGCAAACGGCATTGATTGTAATATAACTTTTGATATATTATGTACTTTTTAACAAAACATACAAATTATAAGTTGATTTTTAAGTGCAACTAATTTTTCAGTAATAAAAATTTGAATATGGTCAATATTTGAAATTGGTTATTTATGTTATTAAGTGTTTTGAAAGTATATATTAAGATTCCATTTATAAATTTTGTGACTTACTGAGTTTTATATATGTTTTATGTTTGAGTTTTATAAGAGTTAAGGTTTCATAAGGACGTCTACAAAAAAAAAAAAATGCATCACAATGTTCACATGAACTACAATAATGCAATAAGCCAAAAATAGCCTCCTTTTCCAACAAAGTCAGAAGCCTCACTTTTAATAATTTAATACAATTTTTACTAAGCATAAATGATGTATTTGTATTAGAAATGACAAAATTTAAATACATTCAATTTAATATTAACAATGCTTAAAACAATACTTTGTTATGTATTTAAAATTAAAATAAATGTGTATTTAAATAAATTTTGAGGCGAGGGCCTTTTTGTAAATGAAAATATACAAATCTCTTTCCCAGAGAAAAAAACCCAGAGAGACTGGATTGGGTTTTAAAATATACAGAGAGCCTGAAAACAAAAAACCCCTAAAGAACCAAAATAATACAGAAAAGAAAATATACTTTCCAAATGATACACAAATTTAATAATATTAAAACATTACAGAAATATAAATGTGTTATAAAATAATAAAATATATATACAAACTAAAATATCTGGTATTTAAAAAAGAAATAATTAACTCTCTAATGTTTAATGAAAACACAGAAAAAATAAATAAAAAGACTCAAGATTTGATAAAATAACAAAAGAAAGTCAGAGAAACAAAATTAAATTAATAATAAACCAAACTTTGGGCTTTAAATTTACTTGGTAATTTTTTTTTAAAATGCACCCAACTAATGTTATGTAGTGTCATATGATTTCAGTATATCTTAGACAGCTTCTGGGATCAATTGAGTTTCTGATATCGTGGGTACAGGATTCTACTGTGTGATTATAAATTATAGTACAATAAAATTTAATAAGTAAATTATAACTCAGTCAATCATTATTAACAAACTGTCTCTTTCTTTACTGATAATAATGACATCCTAAAAAAATAGTATTTTAGGTAACATAATAAGATATATAGATAAGGTAGGCAATAGGGTCGATAATTATTAAATGCAACTTACTCTCTGTCAAGTGTTAAACACTCTACTCCAGGTGATAGTGCGATGACATTGGCTGTTCTCGAATCTTCTTTAAGCAGGGCTTGTTCTCCAAAATAATCTCCTCTCGATAATTTTCTGACTTCTTCTTCAGTTCCATCTAAAATTTTGTAGATAATCAGGTAATAATAAAATAAAAGTGACATATACATTTTTTTTTTACTCTATTAATTCACACTTGCCTTCAGATTAAAGACAACCAGCAAATATAATATCTGCAACATTGCAATAGCATGAGTGGCATGATAAAGATTGGTACTCATTGGTACTTGCAGTTCCTTTACTTATTAGTCTACATTATGTGTTGTCAGGAATATTCATGGTAGCCATGTCTTGTTCTATTATATTAGTGTGGTGATAGAGTTTTTCATGAAATGTCTTATATGATATTTTAATGTAGTCTTGTACAGTAGGTATATGTACAGAGTTCTGTTACTGACATACCATGTAGATCATATAATCAGTGTTTTTGATTTAAATGTTTGTAGTTTGTTTATGTGCGTTTTTTGGCTGACCTGTAAATTTTACAAATTTTAATCTGATTTTAAATTATTCTACAAAATAAAAATATTAATACTTTATTTAATTTCTAAGATAAATTTGGAGAAAATAGTCTGGAGATAGAGTATAAATGACGAAATTTGTGGGCTTTATTAGAATGAGGATCATAATTTGAAAGATACAGTCTCGGTCAAATTATATTGTTGATCATCCTGACCTTCACAAAGATTTTGTCATTCCTGTACCTCCTTATCAAACCAGACAACATTCGATTTTTGAAATAACTTCTCACAAATGAAATAACATTAAGTTTTCCAGTTTACCAAGGATGAAGATAATGTCAACTCATTGCCAAATGATATTGTTTCATTTGAGTTTATTTTCAACTAAAAAATAAACAATGCCAAATTTCAAATAATTTTAATTGATGTTACTTTAAACTGTTTGTTGCAATTTACTGCAGTAAATGATATATTAATAAGGAACTAAAACTGTTTTATATTAGTTATTGCTTTCATTTTTATCTAAATAATATCCCTATTTATTTTCACATTATATTATTTTTTATATAAATGATATTATATAATATATAAAATATCATATTCCATCCAAGTGCTTGAAATTGCAATTTATGTCTTATTTGTTCCATATATTAATGTACTATATATAATTTGTATTTATATGTATATGTAAATGGGTTTATCTGTATGGATAAATAAATCAAACCTAAATTGAGTATCTGGCATTATTCTGCTAACCTAACTCACTAACCATTGAAAAAATGATGGATTGGGTTGGTGATAATTCAGACTAGGTGATTTTACTGAACTTCAACTTTTTTTTATGAATTACTGATTACCACCCATAACAAGTATCTACTCCTAAATAGAGTAGAATCCACAGAATTAATTAAGATAAACTTACCATATTATAATTAATTTCTTGCCAGCAATAAACAATTTTATTCCAGGTTGTTTTAAAATTTGCAGCATACTTGAAGATGTATTTAAAATAAAATGGTCACTAAGGATTGTCACAAGAAAAAATGCTAAACTAAAATATCTGATTAAATATTAAAACTTTTGAAATTACATTAACCTATATATCACTAATTTGCTTAAATAGTGGTCCATTTTTTTTCTCTTTGTATTTTAGGTATTCTATAGATTGTAACAACCCTACTACCTTCAGGACAGTCTGTAGGATGACCCCAGTAGAGAAAGTTACCCAAGTATGCGTGACTATCTTTGGAATATGTCCAATTAAAAAAAATAAAAATATTTTTTTTAGATTTGCCACTATTAAAGCTAAGTAGTGATATGTATTACATAGTTATGTAAATATTCACATTTATCTGCAGGTTACCATAAATACGAAAATTTTTTGATTTATTAATCATATAATCACTTGTTTGATATTTCGTGTTATCTGGAATAGACACTATTCCAGATAAACAGATTTCTACAGCACATTTTTTATTGCATTTTAAAAATATTTTAAGAAAAATACCTGTTGATTTCTTTGTCACTTTAACATTTCCTCCGCTCAATAAGTAAAATGTGTCTCCTGGTGTTCCTTGGCGTACGATGTAATGACCTCCAGGATAAAATTCCTAAATAAAAAAATAAAATAAAAAATGTAAATTTTCGGAAACTCTATCCTTTTAAGTTATATGATATTTAATCTTATATTTTGCAAGTGGTCCGAAAAACCACAATAGTAAGAGGAAAAAGACCCATTCTGAGGCCTGAGAGGTCATAATGGCTCAAAGGGTTTGGGCTTATCAGCTGAGTATTTCAACGACACATTACATGATTTTTAAAGTAACTGTTAAAGTTATGGTATTTAAAAAAATAAAAAATAAAAATTAGGCCTAACAAAACTTAAGAACAAGTTAAAAAATCACTGTGTCAATACAGTGAAGTGAGCCAGCAATTATTGAAGGATTTTTTTGTGCCTGGTACCTTCAAAATACCATGTTAAGATACCATACACAGGACTGAAGTAAGTTGATGAAAGGTACAAAAACTGCAAGATAAAAAATATATATAGGAGAGGTTTTTAAAAATAATAATAAAAATACAAAGGATAATATTTCTAGCAGTTTTTATATTTTTATGTTTGTTTATATTTTTCCCCTGATTTAATGAGCTAACTGACACTTAAAAATATTTTGATAGATGAAAAGGATTCAGTAAACACATATAAATTTTTTATCCCTAGTAATTTAAGTAGTTTTTAGGTTTTAAACAGTTTTCATAAATTTTGTACCAGCATTATTTATAAAATCAACAATAAATGAATATCACTAATTTACATTTTACATAACTTACTTCAAGAACTTAACTAAAAAAGTAATAAGTATTTTTAAACTTGTACCAGTTGTAATGAATCTGCAATCTTGCTTAGCACATCTTCGTTTAATCTCTGGAGCAACGGAACGCTGCGGAGAAACAAAATACTTTCTTCCCTCCGCTGCAGACCAGACCTTTGCATAATATTCTGGAAAACCCTCCGGTCCAATACCCATACTTCACCTGTTTCGAGCACTGTAAAAAATAACATACGTAAATTATTAATACTATCTATTTCAAGCTAATTCAATGTCAGAATATTACGATCATTAGGAATGATATTAATTGACATAATAAAGAGCATGGGGTTTTGAATTGTCAGAATTGGAAACAGGAAGGCTATGGACATTTTGGTTGAACTCACTAAAGTTTTGTTTAAATAAATCTTTTTCTTAAGAAACCAGAAAAATACAGGAAGAAAATATTAACATGATTATAATACTTCAATCAATATAACTAATTAATATTTGTAACATTTATAATAAATTATTTAATTTAATGAGTTTAAACCATCACTGGTCAGATAGTGCTATTACCAGAGAGACATTTTCAAAGTCAACCATTGAATTCAAGAAAAGTGAATACAGGATTTTTTTTTTTAGTTTGGTGTTTGAAGTTTGAAGTGAAAAACAAATGTTTTGGCATTAAGCATTAATGTATGAGAATTAAAGTGGCAATAATACATACTATTTAATTGAATAATATATATATTATATAATATATTTAAGTACATTTATATAAAATTAAATTTCTTGCAATTAATGAAAAGCGACTTACACCATTTTCATTCTCATTGGCTCATAATATCAAAAATCTAATAAAATAATTATAAAATATATGCTTTAAGGATAATTAATATACCCCTGATTGATGCTGTTCTTGTGCAGTTATATAGAATAGCTAACTCTCCGAAAGCTCTTCCAGGACCCATTTTACCGAGAACCTCCCCATTTTTCATGACTTCGAACTCTCCACATGCAGATACATAAAGGTGACTTCCTGAAAACAATTGTTTATGTTTTTGTTAACTTATGACTCATTCATAACACTTAAATCATTATGAAAATAATATTTACCAGCTTCTCCTTCTTTGATCAAAAAACTGCCTTTGACACAGACTCTTGGGTACATACAATCAATGATTTCCCTCATCTGGCCCGGTTCAATGTTCCTCAGGAAATCATTTTCGAGCAGTGCTGTTTTTATTAGTTGTTTGGCCCTGTAAATAAAAAAGAAAAATACAATTAATTAAAACCTGAGAATAGTAAAATAAAAACAGAAAATGTTATGTGGTTTTAAATGTCTGTTGTTTTTGTAACAATTAAATATACTAACTATAATTTTAGAGCACTATGATTCACATGTATGAGTTTAACGTTTAAACTAACAAACGTTGCCACGACCTCTCTCTGAGTAACTTTGGACTTGATAACAATAAAAAGCTCCAGAAAAAGTTGCTTACGACACCATCTATAAAAACTGTCTTTGGAAAATCATAACAGAACTGGAATTCAAAGGGAAGTTGGTGTGATTGATAAGGGCTTGCATGAGTGGTTCCTAATGTAGAGTACATGGTTTATGAGGGATGATCAAATCCTTGGAAAAGAAGTCGGGACTTAGTCAGAAAGAATGCCTTTCTCCGATTGCTATTTAACCTGGCATTGTTAATGATGATGTGGTACAGTATGTATATATATTTATATATACAGTATATAAATATATATTTTAATTTTAAAAATATATAAATATATATTTTACAGTATAATTTAACTTATTAAAGAAGGCTTTGAACTCACTGTTAGTTCTTCATTGCAATATAGAAGGTTAAGCCCTTCCTTTTTAAAGTCCAACATTCCAAACCATATCTTAAAACAGGTTTTATATCAGCATACTTGTATATATAAATAAACTACTCATAAAATACTTGAGTAGACCACAACAGCACCTTTTTTTTTTTTTTTTTTGTAAACTGTTCTACTGCTGTGACTGCTTTGTTTCTGCTTTATGTGTTGTTCTATCTAAGTATTGCTATCTATTAATGATTTTTGTTAATTTGCTTAGTTGATTAAACGATTGTTGCAGATAAGAGAGATATGAAGGAGTGAAACAAGGGAATAATGTATTGGATGAATTAGAAAATTGTTAGTTATATATTCATTTAAGTATTTCTTTTAACTAACTTTAAAAAAAAAAAAAAAAAAAATCATTCATTCCTGTTGAACAGATCCGTTACTTAGGACTAAATCTGGACAAACGACTGACATGGAATCCTCATACAAGACTGAAAAGACAGGAAACTGCTCGTCGATTCCGACTATTACAGCATTTACTAGACAAACGGTCCAAACTTCCAATCCATTACAAAAGACTGATCTACATGACTATTATAAGGCCTATTTGGACATACGGAGTTGAGCTATGGGGCTCCACTAAACCATCTAATTCCTCTCGAATCTAATCCTTACAGTCCAAAATCCTTCGTAAAACCTTTATTGCTCCTTACTTTGTCACAAATCAAATCATCCATCAGGACCTCAATGTCCCCTATGTTGCCGATTTGGCCAGAACCAGATACCAATCCTTCCATAATAAACTTCCCAACCACCCAAACCAACTCGTTTCTAACCTGGCTTCTCCTTCACTACCTAATAATCCTCCTAGATGTCTGAAAAGAAGATGCCCTCGAGATCTCCTTTAGAAATGTTTTTGGAGTTCTATCAATGGGTAGATTCTCCACATGATTTTATCATGTCATAATATCACTTACAGCAAATTTACTTGATGTGTATATATGTATACAGTTGTAAATATCAATAAATAAATTACTAAAAAAAAAAAAAAAATCTAATTATACATTAGTATAATTTAACTTTTTAAAGAAGGCTTTGAACTCACTTTTAGTTCTTAAATTGCAATATAGAAGGTTAAACCTTTCTTTTTTAAAGTCCAACATTCCAAAGCATATCTTAAAACAGGTTCTACATCAGCATACTTGTATACATAGATGAACTTCTACTCTTAAAATACTTGAGTAGACCATAACATGATTCTTCTTGAACATTGTTTTAGAAATTTGGAGTTGGATGGCAAGGTGTACAAAGTCTACAATGTACTCAAAATTATTCTCCCCAATATTTACATATCCTTCTCATCAACTGCCACTCCAATAATCAAGTGCTTAGTCTTTTGCTTATTGACTTCCTGGTCTACTTTCTTTGCTACTTACTCTAATTTTACAAAGGCCTATCCTAATATGCCAAGGGACCTTCAAATTAAAACAACATTAGCTGCTTACATTAACAGCTAGATTATTCTATTAAATATATGATCACAAATCTGGATGTCAAATTCTCTGATGATCTTTTCTTATGAGCCAAGGCGAGAATAAATATTTCAGAGCGAGTCAAACTCCAGATTTCTTACTTCCCTGTTATCCTTCCCTACTTCCATATTATCCTTCCCTATTTATTCTCCGATGAACAGAAAATTCAGCTCTATATTCTCTCACTTTTTCCAGCATATCCCTGAGCATGAATATTTGATATTTTATCACTTGCCGATTAATCACTTTGGAAGTAGTATTTTTACAAAGCAGCGATATCCCTCAATGATTTCCGAAGTCGAAAATATCTCTTTCTTCCAAATATACATAAAAAAATGTACTTAAATACTACGGAACAAAAAATAAATAATAAATATATAAACCCTTTACCTGAAATCCTTCTCATGTTTAGTAATCTGTATGGTTCCAGCATTGAGTACAGACGAAGAGCTCTCGCCAGACACCCCCTGCTTCTTGTTACTATGCCCCTGCCCAGCCATACCCTGGGCAGTATGAAGGCTCCCGAGAACTTCATCATTCTTTAGTCTTCCGGTCTGTTGTAATACACTCTATAACAAAGTCAAGTAAGGATAAGCCATTTATTATATCAAGTTGATTTAGTCAAATATTGTTTAAGAAAAATTAAAATAATTCAATAGTCAATTGTTATTATACTATATTCTTTAGTTGTTATAGCAATGCAGTTACAGAGAGTACCTATTGTTGTTATGCTGTATTTTATTAGTTGATATGACAATAAATCCTAGTTTATCTTATATATAAATAGCCATATATAAATTACCATTATAAATTGTAACTAACCTAAGATCTTAATGTAATTTTATTCTGCATACTGAAACTTTCTAAATGTTTGCCAGACAAATAATTATAATGTGTAATCCATGTATTTATTCTTAGAGGACATTTGTCCTAGAATAAAATTATTTCTTCATTTTCATTATGGTTATAGCGAATACCAGATCAATACTTAGATACTGTAAATTTCAGTCTAAAAAGCTTAATTAAAAAAAGAATACACATAATTTTTTAATATAAAAAAAATATGGTGTTTATCCAATTTTTATTTATTGTATGATTATAAGACAAGAAAAAGGATTAATAAAGAAAAAGAATAAAATGATGATACAAAGATACAGATAAAATAAAAATAATAAATGAAGTTCTAAGAAAAAAATTAATGAAACAGGGCAGGATGTAACAAACATTCTCATTTTGTGATATTTACTGTTTTTATTTTCCCTCGGGACAGTGAATTACATTCATACATTAAAAACTTTTGATTAATTTCACATTAATAGTACATTTTTCTTAGGGGTTCGTCCAACTCGTCGGTCTTCAGGCATTTTTCTTATATTATTATTGTTATGTTTCCCTTTTTTATTTATTTTTCTTTTATTGTATGTTTTTTAACATTTATATCACTGAGCAATTTTTTATACAATTTCTGTTCAAAATTATGAAATCTTTTCTTCTTCTAGATTCACAGAGGTTAAATAATGTGTTGTATTTCATGTATAGGTTCAGAAAATATTATAAAGTCCCTTCGAAAAATAAAATAACTTAATAAATCCTCATTGAGTATATGTAATACTTTAGTTTTCTCTCTTATATATATATATATATAATTATATATTCACCTACTCTAATGTACTATTGTTCTTATTATTTATTTTCATAACATTTTAATTATCTTTAAATCATGTATTTTTTATATATTACTTTTGTTTT
Source organism: Halyomorpha halys (assembly GCF_000696795.3). Classification (NCBI taxonomy): domain Eukaryota; kingdom Metazoa; phylum Arthropoda; class Insecta; order Hemiptera; family Pentatomidae; genus Halyomorpha; species Halyomorpha halys. The sequence goes on from NW_027108420.1 coordinate 1,595,449, forward strand.
ATAAATTTGTTTTGTAATAGTCATTTTCTATACATCTCAGAATCTATTTTATTATTGAGGACAGTCTACATATTTGGACTGAAACTTCAATTTGAAATAAAAATTTAAAGATGTTCTGTTTCTTCTAGAAGATTTTTTCTAGGAAAGTGAAGTGGTTGAACCCGAAGATATCACCACTTTCATTAAAGAGAAATTAATTCAGTTTCTTTGTTTGGACCGTGCAGTGGATTGCAACCACTTCTAGTTCTAGTACTAGTTCACCTCATACTCAATTTTCATATGCAAATACAAAGGAAATTACGAGCGTGGAGGAAGTGAAAAAATTGTCTTCAGAAATTAATGCCTCCCAGAAGTGGGATGTATCATCGCTTCTTAGAAATGGGACGCCATGTTTTAATTATTGTATCGACCACAATGTGCGTCGTGACATTTCTAGAGGTACAAAATTAAAAATCAAATCCGCTATTTTAATTATTTTAATAAAGTTATGATTTCTTAAATTAACATTATAGTAAATATATATGTATTTTCTCTTGCATAGTAACTCTATGCAGGAGGAGTTTATTTAAACATATACATACTCCATGCGAAATCGCATATTGTATATATGTAATGCTGCGTTAACATTAGAATAAGTTATAGTACTATACTAAAGATATTAAAAGAAAAGATAACAGAAACAAAAAAACAAAGAACAAATAAAGTATAAAATACAATAACTAAACTGATGCAATTAGAACTTATGGTTAGAGAAGACAACTAATTATTTAATACAATAGATAACAAAAATTAAAAGTATATGGATAATAAAAATAAGTGAACATAAATACAGTGCAGATGTGGGAATTAAATATTGAACTAGAATAAAACATAATTAAATTAATTGTTATTATATAAGAGGTACAATTGGGGTACATATGAATATAAAATTTGAGCTAACTCTATATTAGAGATGTGCATCAGCTCTTTTTTGTATTTTCCGAAGATTTCAGATTGCTTAAGTGGCCATGTATCTCCATGCGTTATGCAGGTTTTCATTAAATTTAACCTTTGTTGATCTACAGAGTGCAGTCGAAAAATAAGCGATTAAAAGTTTGTGGAGTTAGTCCGTCGTAACAGCAGAAATCAGTGTTCGTTATGTGAAATATCTATATAGTAGTACAAGAGCCCAAGAGGAGAAAAAAGGCAGTTATCTCACCCTAATTTTGGATTACTTTAATGAAAACTATGTATAATTAATAGTCAAAATTGATGAGTCTGCCAAGTATAGGTAGGGGGAATAAAAAATGGCGGCTGTTTCAAAGCGCTAACAAAAAAACTAATTTTTCATTCGGAGCTCTATATCTCAAAAAGGAGGAACAACACAAGAAAACCTAAGAGAACGTCATTTAAAGAAGAGTAAATTTGCTAAAATATGAGCCCTAATAGAGTTATTTACGTTAAATAGTTTTCGAGGTATAGCTTTTTAAAAAGCAACATTTCATAAAAATGTTGTATGGGACGTACTAAAAGAT
>NW_027108420.1:1598123-1600500 GCF_000696795.3 Halyomorpha halys
TTTTTATTTTTTAAAGGCTAACTATTCTAATCCAACGCTATAGTCTATTTGGGTATAAAACTGAACATTCATCTAAAGTTTTGTACCCATTTTTATTAGAAACCCAAAACGGTCAGGAGGAAATCCTATCGCTTATACCAGCGGCCCTTTCACTATGGTTAAAATTACAAATTTATAAAGCAAATAGATTACAAATCTATCCAGAGCTCCTCTACGGTGCCCCCTTGGTTATCCACCACACCGATGGTACAAAGCCTCATCTAGAAAAGTTTTTAAATTCTATGCCGCTGAAGATCGACCGGACTACAAGAATGTGAAACTGCCAACTCTTCACAAACAACTTGTTCCAACGGTCCCAAACTTTATTAGGAGGAGACATATTAAATTCCTGAACTCGCTAAAACATAAAATAACCTACTGTTCCAAACATTGGAAACAGCGTCCCTACCAGTGCGGTGGCAAAAAGCAGTATTATAGTAACTTGTAAATATTGTTAATACATGTAGATTTAGGCTTTTAACTTCATTAACAGATACCATTGGTGTGCCCCATCACCAACTAATATCACATGGTATAACCCTGCTTACAAACCTCAAAACATCGACCACAACATTCACTTTAAAATGAAACCCAGTTTCAGAGAAAAGCATCTCACATCCAGCAAACGTTACAAACCAAACTGTTGATATTAATTTTTTAAACAATGATATATTTTGATTGGAATTAATTTATTCAAAATCATAATCTGAGAATCTGTTATTCAAAATACTAGAACAGCGGTTTCCAAAGTCGGTACGGCGACATATGGTTTGGAATGTTAAATGCTTAAAAAATTGAAATGCCCATATTTATAAACCCCGTTTTTTTTTAAATTAATAAAAATAGATGGCTAGTAAATTCGGAAAATTTTTGACTCTCCCAATTAGAATGATTATTGGTTGTTGCGTTCTGGAATAAAAATAATAACATAACAAAATTATAACTCTTATTTTTTATTATACTTTAAACTTATATTTTTTAAAATTATACACGGATACATTTATATATCCGAAAATAATTTACTGAATAATACTAGACCACAAGGAAAAAAAAAAGGAAACAGCACTAAATTTTGGAACGTTGCCAAATGTTGGTGGAAATCCTTCATTGCTGTCAACTTCATCGATCCCATCAAGGGTGAATATACTGTGCTCAAGTTACTTTTTAAAAATCGCTATTAATAATACGTTTCGATTTTATAAAAAGATCTTTTAACTAACAGTGAATTAAGTTAAGGGATATATTTTTATTTATTTATTTTTTCAGTACCAGATTCCAGATTAATAATCAAATAAAGGAAATCACTTTCTGAATTTTTAATTTTTTTATTTAATACCTGATCTGTAGCCTGGTGAGCCTTACATGGTTAATGTAAAAGTTTTTTTTTTTTTTTTGTAACAATTGATTATTGGGAAATATAGTCTCATACAAAAGATACCCCTAATTATGTGAAACGTTATAAGTAAAACAAAATTAAGATAAAATAAATAGATTAAAATAATAATTCTTAATAAAAGTAAAGTTTATAGTAAAAAACAATAACATTTATGAATTTAACAAAGTAAATAACTGACTTCTAATGAAAAAAAAAGAAAGTGAATTTAAGAAAAACATGAAGAGAAAAAAAGAAAGAAATTAAGATAAATAAAATTTTAGAGTGGCAATAACAGAATTGATAAATATAGAACTTATAACAGGATGTCATGCAGCAGCTTGGGCTTCAGTCTTGGGGTTGTGGTTGGGTTTCCCAAGTTGTAGGTAACTGCTCCTTTAACTGTCGGTAACTTGGAGTGGAACTTCATGAAACTTTTTTCCCGATACAATTGGCTGTTTAAGGGATATATTTCTTACGCAAGGTTTCAGAGGTAGACGTAGTATACAGTTTGATGAGATAAGGAGGTGTTAAGATCTTAGCAGTTTATAACAGTTTTTCAGGAAAGTTTGCATACCTTTTTTCTGTAAATTTGTTTAATTGATCAAACCAACAGTTGTTGTGGATCACTGGAGAGGAGAGGTATCAAGGAATAAAACGGGGGAATAATGTATTGGATGAATTAGTAAATTGTTATTTGGCTTTGTGCGAGGAGGGAAACAAATATATGTATATAGGAAAACAATTTTTTTTGTTAAGAAAAATATGCATTTGTTGAGTATTGTATTTAGTGGATTGATGAATATTGTTTGAAAAATAAAAATGTTAATGTATTGTAGTGTATATATGTCCAATTATGGATTTATGGGTACGCAGTGTGTTATAGCAGCCCAATGTATTTGGGCATCATTGCCAAATAAAGCATCTCTCTCTCTCTCTCTCTCTCTCTCTCTCTCTCTCTCTCTC
>NW_027108420.1:1600697-1615619 GCF_000696795.3 Halyomorpha halys
TCTCTCTCTCTCTCTCCCTCCCCTCCCTCTCCCCCCCTTTTAATCTATTTATTGTATCTTAATTTTTTAAAATTTATAACATTGTATATAGTTAGAGGTATCTTTTTTATGAGACAATATTCCCCTCCATAATTAGTTTTTAAGAAAAAAAATGTACCTCTTACATTAATCATGTAAGGCCCATCAGGCTACAGATCAGGTATTAAATAAAAAAATTAAAAATTCAGAAAGTGATTTCCTTTATTTGATTATTGATTATTATTATTTTTCCTGCTTCTTTTCTCTGGATACATGGGATGATTTAAAAAAAAAAATTATTTATTGATATTTACAATTATATTAAAATAAATATAACAAGTAAATTTGATATTAGTCATACAATGCCTTGATACAGTCATGTGGAGAATCCACTCATCGATAGAGCTCCAAGAGTGAATACTTAAAACGCTAATAATTATTGCCCTGAATTATGACAGTTAGTATTATTATTTTTAATAAAAAGAAAAGAGCGATATATCGACTCAGATGCTTTTAAACATTGATGTATCGATCCCTTAACTTGTTTTGCTCTTACCAACAACGAGCCTTAATTTGTAAGTTGACGAATGCTTCATGAAATCTTTAGTAGTAAGGAAAAAAGGTATACCCTCGTAATACCTTCCAACTGTCTAGGAGTCCAACAGGTAAAGCTTTCTCTAACTCAGTAATAAAACCGAGTGGGTTCTGTTAAGTAATCTTAAAAATCTCATCCAACTCACTTTTAGACCATTAAACGGTTGTCTCAAACAAACTAAACCTGGAACCTGACATTAAAGTTTTAACTACTCCAGGAAACTTTTAACTGCTTTCATTTACAATGTTCTTTATAGGAGCAGTTAACATCGACTTTATTTAAACCGACAGAATAGTTGAGGTTCTGACAACAGTATAGCAAAAGGTATATAAAACTTGATCTTCCTTTGAAACTCTTATTAATTAAATTTTAATTATACTCAGTTTATCCAAGCGTTAATTTTTTTTAGGGAATCATTTTGTAAATAATATATTTTCACCTAGGCTTTGTTATAAAAAGTTCATTGATATAGATAAGGTACAGACATATTTAATTGTAAGGGTCTTTTTTTTTTTTTTTTTTTTTTTAATTTATTTATTGTTATTTACAACTGCATACACATATATACAACAAGTAAATTTGCTGTAGGTGACATAGTGACATGATACAAACATGTGGAGAATCTATCCATAACAATTCATAACAATAATACAATAACATTTCTAGAGGAGAAGATCTCGAGGCCATCTTCTTTTCAGACGCCTAGGAGGATTATTAGGTAATGAAGGCGAGGCCAGGTTAGAAACAAGTGGATTTGGGTCGTTGAGAAGTTTATTACGGAAGGAACGGTATCTGGTTCAGGCCAAATCGGCAACATATGGAAGATTGAGGTCCTGATGGATGACTTGATTTGTGACAAAAGCATTAAGGATTTTACGAAGGATTTTGGACTGTTAGGGTTGGATTCTGGAGGAATTTGATGGTTTAGTGGAGCCCCAAAGCTCAACTCCGTATGTCCAGATAGGCCTTATAATAGTCATGTAGATCAGTCTTTTGTAATGGATTGGCAATTTAGACCGTTTGTCTAGTAAATGTTGCAATAGTCGGAATCTACGAGCAGTTTCTTGTCTTTTTAGTCTTGTATGAGGATTCCATGTCAGTCGTTTGTCGAGATGTAGTCCTAAGTAACGGATCTGTTCGGCAGGAATAAGTGGGTTATTATTAAAGGATACTGAGGGGCAAAAGGTCATGGGTTTATGTCGAAGGGTAATTGTGATTTGGTGGGATTTATTGGAATTTATTTTAATCCTTCAGTTTTGGCACCATTCTTTAAGGGTGGTGATGTGGGATTGGAGGGTTTGGGATACAATGTAAGGATCATTGTTCACTGACAATAGACATGTGTCATCGGCATACGTGGTGAGGATTGTGTTAGGATGGGTTGGAATGTCAGCTGTGAAAACTGTATAAAGGATAGGATCAAGAATACTACCCTGAGGTACACCAGCAGACTGACGGAATAGGGATGAATAAGCGCCGTTGTAATTTACTTGAAATAATCTGTCGGAGAGATAAGAACGGATAATGAGGAAGTACGTAGGGGGTAGGAATTTACGGATCTTGTATGTAAGGATCTTAAATTAGAAAAAAAATTATATCTATAATAAATTATTATATTTGCTGTAACTAGCAAATATAATGAATATTTGAAATTTGAGTTTATTAAAATTAATGAAATAGTTAATTAATCGAGATAATGTTATGAAATAATTTTTTTTTTATTAGATTGTAATCATTTAAGTTTGTGAAGATGACCGGGGAGGGGAAGGGGAGGGTGCGAATAAACAAAAATATACAACAAATTATTTATACCTGCCGATGTTTCGACCTGAATTTCAAGTCTTCATCAGGTCTTAAAAAACGAAAACAAAAAATAAAAATCATGATTCAGAGAAACATAAAGATTAAGATTATTAAATAAACCAACAAATAAAGAAATATACATAACAATCAATTGTAAATAAAATATTAGATTAATAACCATGGAAATAGTAAGTAGTAAATTTATAACAATAAAAGATGAAATATAACATATTATAGAGGTAAGAAGACACGTATAAGTTAAGATTTGTAAGTATTGTCCAAAATACTGAATAACAATTTGGATCAACATAATGAACTGTATGAAAGAAAAATGAAATATATAATACAATGTGTAAGTAACTTATATATGATTAACAATATAGGTTTATTTATTTCTCTTAATTTTTATGTTTTTCTGAATGATGGTTATCTTTTTTTTTGTTTTTTAGCCCTGATGAAGACCTGAAATTAAGGCCGAAACGTCGGCAGGAATAAATATTTTTTTGTTTATTTGTGAATGCACCACCCGATCATCATCTACTGTCAACTATCATTAAGATTCTTTTTCATTGGTCACTTTATTTTCTTATATACATTTTAATGAAAATACAATAATGAAAATTTAAATAATAAATATAAACGGTACTCATGAAGAATGGTCGGTCAGTGACATTTCACCCTTATCCTCTCTAAGTGATTTTACAAGTAACTTTACGACTAGAATTGTTTGCTTTCTGTTCTGATAACAATAATATTTATAAATATAAAAAACTCATTCAGGCTGAAGAATTACTCAAGAAATAACTTAAGGCTATTCAAATAATCATTTGTATACCTTAACATAACCCCCCCCCCCCAAAAAAAAAAAAAAATCTGAATGTTCTCAGGTCAACTCCTAATATCACTATCAAACAAAACTTGAATGTATCATATTCCTATCAAATTTAAATTTGAAAATTAGCAAAAATTACAATCAGGCTTCGGCATCAGTAGACGGAATTTGAATTTTCTGTAACAAATGAATTTTTAAATTGTATACGGAGTATATAATTTTAGAAATCGTGTTAAATTTATATGATAGAAAGTCCGAAAATGGCATATGAGTTGAAATGTAACTTAAAAAAAAAATGGAAATAGTTTATATTATTAATATATAACTTGTTGATTTTAAAATATGGTTATTGCTGGTCTATAATATATCGAGATTAATAATATATAAAAATTCTTTCAACTAAGTTTAATTCATTTAAAAAATCAGCAAAGTTACGACAAGTAATGTCATAAAAAGCCTCTGAAATGATAAAATGAACTTTAAAAAATCGAAAATATTAGTAAAAAAGTACTCAATTACTTTATAATTATTAATTTTAAGATCTCATTTGATAAGGATTAGGATGATTAATCATAATAATAAAATAAACTAATTTACTTATATGGAGCAACAACAATGATAATTCAAAACCTTATAACATTTTTTTTGTGTATAATTTTATAATTATAAGGAATAAGTGTTTGGTATATAATTTTAATTTGTCAAAATAAATATATGTATATATATTTTTTTTTTGGAGAAATATATATAATATTTTTTTTTATAGAAAATTCCTCTTATTTATTTTTTAACAAATATAGTAAAAGAACATTTGTAACTTTTTGCCACCTCTCATTTAGTCAGTGGTTATTCCAATAAAATTTATCTTTGTATTAGATACGTTCTAGGTTTGGTTGCAATAGCAATTTGCATTTTTATGGCCCTTTAATACTAGGATCATATCGAGTGGTTTTAACAAGTTCCTCGTTAATTAATTTATTGTTGTACAGTTAATTAATGTTTAGTACAACCCAACCTATGTACGTTCAATCTTCCAAACGTCACAATGCGTAATTTTGCGATGATCTTTTTTTTTCTCTGGAGTAGATAAACTATTGCTATGAATTAGTATTTCTGAATAGTGAAGATAAGACCTGACTGGTATGAAATAGAGTTTACTATTATTGATAGATATACTGAGTTTAATCAAAATAGAATCAAGAAATTAGAAAATGTATATAACTTTATATAAAGTTATATACATTTATAAAAAGTTTCAATCACTCTATATGTTAAATATTGTTTTTTCTTTAAATATAATTTTTCCAATTTCTCGAGACTGGTAATTATTTATTAAATAAATCGAATTGTATAGTTTTTATTACAACACTTTTTATTACATCAATAGTCCAACGTTTCGGCCATTTCGGCCATCCTCAAGGACAATCTAAATATTTAACAGCTTATTATATATTTATTTGTAACAATTATAACAACAACATTATCACTAATAATATAACATACCTTCAAATATAAATTCTCACCTCACATCAAAATTTAAAAATTGTTTTGCAGGCTATTCTGCCCAGGTCATTAATTATAAATCAAACACACTCTATGAAAAATTCAATTATTAGAGAGTCATATTTATTATTAATGAGCTTACCTAAGCTTATGTTTATTTACCTATTTTTTAAAAAATTCATTAATTTGTAAAACTTTTAATTTTCAGTTAATCCACACTATTACTACCATATGAATAAACTATTTGTAACCTTCCACTCACTCATGTCAGCCTTTATTTTAATTTAATTCAAATTGCATTTCGGTCTCAATTTGCATTTATTCAAATTATTAAAATTATTGTAAATAGTAACAAACATTTCTCCAAATATTTTTCATAAATTTATTTTACTTAAAATCTCTGCATAATGTTTGTTTAAATTCCTTGTATCTGTTTTAAAATTAATTGTATAATTGAAAATTGTTTTTTTCTATTTGTTACTTGTTAATGTCTATATTACTATTATAGTTTTCAATCTATAAAAAATATTTTTCCTCTAGTTTTCTTTAAATAACTCATCAAATTCTTTCATAGTTTGTGTTTATCAACTATCCGCTACTAATAAAATTGTGAGATGGGTTATTATTTCAATTTAAAAAAAAGTAATGTTATTTTAGATGAAGCCATTTCGAAAATTCGCCCACGCCCTATGCAACTATTTTATTGAGGATAAAATCTAAGTGGTATAAAAGAGAGTTTATTATTATTCATAGATATACCAAGTTTAATCAAAATAGATTCAAGAAACTCGAAGATATGTAAAAAGTTTATATATAGTGGCATTTCAGGCCAGTCGATTTTATAAGAAATTTCGCCGTAATACCCCAGGCATAAACTCACTTCAAGAATTTTATTTCAGTTCTGTATAACTTTTCGTTTTTGAGCTTGACTATTACATTCATATACACAGACTACTATGCTATGCTTGGTTATTTGGACATACGGGACATCAAAGATATATTTGATACAAAGCTAGGGTTCATTATTTCTAACGATCGTAATACTTCCTCTTATTATAATGGGGTGTATAAAAATGACTGTTTTTCAACCAAATATTTGTATTATTATTTCTTCGATATAAAATACAATTAATACTCAAAGTATAGTCCATTGTTATCAACTGTCATTAACCATCTGCTAGCCAATTCCTCGATCCCACGATGATACCATTCTTTGGGATGGCTGTCAAAGAACTCTTGGACCGTAATTTCAACTTCCGCAAAATTATCAAATTTTAACTTGAAGCAAATGGGTTGAAACTAGTAAGAAGTAATCCGACGGTGCAAGGTCTGGACTATATGGTGGATGAGGCAGGATTTCGAACCCAGGAAGTTCTTTAAACTTTTCTTCGGTTCAACGGGAAGTTTTAGGACGAACATTATCTTGTTCGAATAAAACTCCTTTTGGGTTGATCAAAACAGGATAACGCTCTGACAACTTCGCGTACAATCCACCAGTTGTTCACAGTAGAGTTTAGAATTTATAGTGCAAATTCGTGATGAATAACACCTACAAAATTAAAAAAAAACGCAAAGCATGGATTTTTTTTTTCAAATTTCCCCCTTGCAGCAACCAGAAAAGCAGTTTGACCGAGATCTAGCCATTGCTCACGGGTAAATTCACCAGTAAATCCACTTTTCATCTCCAGTAAAATCTCATAACAGAAGGGTTTTTCAATAATTTTTCACAAATTTCTAACCTCTTAGCTGATTGCTGAGGAGTAAGTTCGAAGGTGACTAGACTACTGCTCTTTTTCACCTTCCCCGTGGAGAGTAGATAGCGACTAACAGTATCTTTCGACGTACCACACTCCCTGGCAAGTTCGCAAGTACTTGTGGAAGGATTTGGTCGCCTGGAGCTTTTCTTCCTTCGTATCTCCAGTGCTGAATTTTTGAAACCAACGCCGGGCAGTCCTGGTCAAGGACACCTTCCCCTTCATATCTAATTAAGGGATTATTAAGTATTAAATAGGATTAAATATTTACAGTCCTTTGAAATCTTGAATTTGATAAAACGGTCATTTTTTAAATATTTATTATATTCTATATATAGGTAATTAAAAGTAAATACTTTTTTGTAGTCCTATAACATTGATAGTTTTTTTATGGCAGTGTTATAATTGATTTTTAGAGAAGCTTGTTCAATTTTATTTAGAGACGAGTGCTGCCTATGTAATGTTGCTACATTTCAGGTTGCGATACCCCGATATAGACATGAGGTGCGCCTTTGTATTGTGTACTTGGGGAAGTTAACAATGCGGGTTCTACTATCAGTGGCCATGAGCCATTTCTTCTATCAGTAGCACAGTCCATCTACCTTTGCCGCCCGCTGATTACTATAAGGCGCTTCGAAAGTGTTCTGATACCACTCGTGGAATACAATTGTATCTAAACCTCCATTGCTGGCTATTGATGAACTTTTAATTACGGCCAATAAAACTGTTAAATATACAACCTTAACTCTCAGGAATCAATCTAACATTTTAATACAACATTAAGTCCGAATGACACACGGATTAAAGGACTGAGTCGAAGTGACGAGCATCGTGACGCAAATCGATAAGCTTTATGGAGAATATTTATGAGCTAAAGAGAGAATAAAATTAAACTTTATTAAAATCGAAGCAAACATAATAACACAATTTCAAATAAGAATATAAAACTAACGATTAGATGTGGATTCTAACGTGTGTTAAATTTGTTTTTTAAATATTTATCAAATAAATCAAGTTCTTCACGTTTTAATGTACAGTTTTTAAAGCCACATTTAATAATAATATTTTATTTATTCTGGGACGAGTCCCTTTAGAATAATCCGGAGAAATCAATAGATGAGGACTGAGGAGCCTCAGAGATACTTAAATAAAAAATACAAAGAAATATAAACAGTCATTATAAAAAAATAATTATAGGTTACTTTCTCACTTTTATCAGTTGAACAATAAAAAAAAAAAATGAATAAATAAAAAAGAATACCATGTAAAAATAATTAATAGTTAACATACATATTTACAATTATAGTAATTTACAATTTTATGGGGTATGAATGGATAGGAAATGATTGAACAGGCGGGATTTAAAGGTAGGGAGGGTATTGGAGCGACGGATGTTGGAAGGGATGGAGTTCCATAAGGACGAGGCTCGGATAATGGAAGATCTATCGAAAGCAGCGGTTCGGTGAGCCCTTGTGTATAAATCTGAAAACCGGGAACGAATAGAGGATTGGATGACTTGGAAGATGCAGGATGCTAGGAAATACGACGTTAGGAAGGATAAAGCCAGTTCAACTCTTCACAAAAGCGGGAAACGGAGGTTATAGGGTAGGAATAGGATCTAGGGAGTAATGATAACGGTCAAAGGAAACAAAAAATATTTAACAACTTTAATTTGCCGACGTTTCGCTCCACTTTGTAGAGCTTCATCAGGGCTAAAGTTTATATATATATTTTTTTTTCGCAACTTTTTAACTCTGATAAAGCTCTACATAGTAGAGCGAAACGTCGGGAAATAAATAGTTTTTAAATATTTTTTGTTTTTTTTAACTGCATCCCTGACCATTTTTATTTTTTTTTTACATTAATTAACTATATCCTAAATATAATATACCTCAAATATTATTTTTTTTAAACAATTTTATTTTATTTTCTGTCATACCTTCTATCTCCAGTGATCCGCAACGCGCGTTCAATTGGTTACACAAATACAATGTACATTAAATGAAATTGTCAATAAATAGAAATTTTTTTTTATAAGATTATCAACAGTATAAAACACCACACTATATAACAAACCATTTATTATGGTGTGGTGTTTTATACTGTTGATAATATTATAAAAAAAATAAATGTTAATGGTTTTAAAATTTAAATAAAGAGGTTTGAACTTTAAATAAAGAAAATGACCTGGGCAGAATAGCCTGCAAATAGAAAATATAAATTAATGTGAGAAGGATTTTTGTATTGAAGATGTCCCTGAAGATGGCTAGAAAGGCCGAAACGTTGAACAAATGATAAAATAAAGTGTTGAGACGGATTTGGATATAAAATTGATTTATTTAATAAATATTACCTTGTCTCAAAAAATTTTTGAAATAATATAATTAAATATAAAAAATATTTAAACAAAAATTAAAGCAAAAAAATCAAATAACTAGGTCTCAAGACCCACAAAAAAAATATATATCTACAACAGTCAAGAGAAAAGTTAAAAAAATTAATTTATTCATTGTCCGTGTCTGCTATTTACAGTGTCTTTAAAAAAAAGGTTTCAACATTGTTTTTTAAGGCTTTAGTGCCCGTATTTTTAAAATTGTTGTAGAGGTTTTCCTTATCAAGAGGTTTTACTGTATTAACCCCTAATTGAGACAGATCGCATTTATCTAAAATACCGAAACTAAATCATAAAATACATGATAACAACACGATCGAAAAGTCAATACTCTTCATAAATCAAACTGATTAATAAAGATCGAAAGTTTTACTTATTTATGAATAATTACCATCATTATGGCATTACAAAGACAATAGATGAGTTGTGAAATTCCAATGACTAATTTTCTCGGTAAGAGTCCAAATTGCCTCCAGCTTCGTTCGAACATCACGGTTGCCCAAGAGCTAATCTCGATAATTATGGAGTACTATTGTTCTTCGAGTTAAATTTACATTTAGTAGGAGCCAAGCATTAGTTTCGAGCAGATGCTAGTTGCTACATTATGTATGCTATATTACCACACTCCGGAAAATCGAGTTTCGAACTTTACTGCGTCCGTTTCGGTGCCTACGTAGTATAATATGAATCTGAACTATACACAGACAACGCAGTAGTAAAAAAATTTTTTTTTCTAAAAACTAACAACAGGTAAATAAATTTATCAAAAAAAAAATTCTCTCAAAACTACAGCGCCTTTTGAGTAGGGTGAAACATAGAAAAAAAATCAACAAATAAAATTGATGAAGAGAGAGAAAAGGTTAATTAAAATAAAGTTGTGCTGCCCAACTGTATTGGGTTGCTAAATACACAGCGCACTTAAATTATTATAATGTATGGACATAGTATAATAAATTTATGAAATATAATAGTAATACTTGATTTTTTTTTTGTTTATCATTTTTGTTCATTTATTTTTATCTATCTATATTTTATTTATTTTTATCCTTTTTTTCCCAGAATATTTTTATCTTTCTATATTTTATTTCTATTTATCCTTTTTTCTTTATTATTCTTCATTTTCATTTTTCACAACTATCGGGTACTATTCACTTAAAATATTAAAATAAAAAAAGTAATATATATAATATTAACAAATGAAACATTAATTATAGCAATATTATAACATGATGTAACTTCTAAGAGTAAATTAAATGAAAAAAAATGTTTTAAGAAAAAACAATAATGGATATTTTTAAACTGCATATTAAAGACAATGTGCATTAAAACAAATAATAAAATAGTATTTGTACTAAACGTATAAAAAATAAAATAAAAATCAAATATTTACAAATTTTGGTTGAAAACTGTACCATAAATTTTAATTAATTCGGATTTGGATGGATAGGAGGTGAGAGAGTAGGCTGGATTAGAGTATTGTAAGGGTATTGAAACGACGAATGTAGAAATAGAATTACATAAGGAAGAGGATCTGATATGGAAAGATCAGTCAAAAGCTACTCAGTCCGCTGGCGTTCCTCAAGGTAGTGTTTTCGAACCCATCCTCTACACAGTCTATATAGCTGACATCCCAACCAACCTCACCACGTATGCCGATGACACAAGTGTGCTCACAGTTAATAATAAACCCTTAATTGCATCCCGAATTTTCCAATCACATCTCACAATCTTCGAAGAATGGTGTCGTAATTGGAGGATTAAGTTAAATTCCAACAAATCCCATCAAATAACCTTTACCCTTCGTCGTAAACCTACCAACTGCCCTACGGTTTCCTTTAATAATATAGCTTTTACACCTGTAGAACAGATCCGCTACCTTGGATTACATTTGAGCAAACGACTAATCTGGAATTCTTACACAAGACTGAAAAGACAGGAAACTGACTGCACGTCTATTTCGACTATTAAAGCACTTACTGGACAAACAGTCTAAACTTCCAATGCATTAAAAAAGACTGATCTTCATAACATAAGGCCTATATGGACATATGGAGTTAAGCTTTAGGGCTCCACTAAACCTTCGAATTCCTCTCGTATCCAATCCAAAATCCTTCATAAAATCCTAAATGCTTCTTACTTTGTCACAAATAAAGTCATCCATAAAGACGTTAATGTTCCATGTCTAACAGATCGATCCCAAACCAGATATCAATCTTTCCAGCATAATCTCCCAAACCACCAAACCCACTAGTTTCTCACCTAAATTCCTCTTCCATTCCTGACAATCTTCCGAGGTGCCTCGAGGCCTTCGAATGTAGAAATGTTATTAGAGTGCTAATGGGTAGTTTCTTTACATGCCTGTATCAAACCGTTTTCATCTTACATTAAATTTACTATATATATTTATACGTAAATAGAGAATATTTAGGCCCAACAGTTTTCATGGCAACTGAAGATTGCCAATGAGAACCTGGGTTTCTCAATGGTTCTAAAACATTGAAATGCGAAATTTGAAAGAAAAAATACTTTTCAAGTCTTTATGATTGAATTTGAATAGAATTATATTTAAAATAATAAATATAATTCGATAACTGGGCGTACAGAACAGGAAGAAATAAACTTAAAATATTGTTCAAGAGATGATTATTAAATTGCAACAAAGTGTATGTAAAATAAATTCATCGTATTCTATACACCCCGTTTGCATTTTATGTATACTGTTTTTATTAGAATGAAAACAAATAAATGAAGATAGAAAAAATTTAATTTAAAAAATACTCTCTGTGGAAGAAAGTGTGGAAGCACTCAATCTCAGGAAAAAGAAATTCTCACAGATTCCCGAAGAACCAATGGGAAATAAGATAAACACACACATCTCTGGTTGATGAGAGGGGAAATTAAATAAGAAAGCTGGGGTTTGTAGGTGTCTTGTGGTAGGAAGGGCAATGGAACAAACGAAGAGAGACGAAACTGAGGAAATTTCAATTTGGAAAGAGAGATTGATTTAAAGTAATCTCGTTTGTTTTTTAAAAATTAATTTAACAGAAAGGTATAGAAGGCTGTCTATGATCAGCGCTGAAGTAGTTGAAGAAGTAACAAAGGAAAAAAAAAATTAAAAGAAATAGGATTTGTTAAATCCAAACAAAGTACCTTAATAAACTAAGAATTAAATTGAATATAATACCTTGAATAATCAACCTATTATTAATTTATTACAAATTCAACCTACAACCTTTAAGGACATTTTATATTTTTTCAAATTTAACGTAATATAATAATTGAAAATTCTGCCATTCCGGGCTAAGATGTTATAGTATGTTTGGAGATACTAAAATCTTGGACGAAGTGTAATGCGACATGGTATATCCAATGCGCCTGTAGGGATTAGGATAAACTTTATATAAAACATTTGTAACATAATATGGTGGTTAATGTATTCTAGAAATATTTTTAAGTCTCTTGTCAAATGAAATCTGAAAATATTAATGCTTACTATGAACAGATCAGAGACATTGGAATTGGACAATTAAATATTGAATATTATGAAAAATATTAAAAATTTGATCAATATAAATAATGTGATGAAAAAGTTTTATTTTCATAACGAAGGAAAGTGTGCAAAATTTTAAATTCTTCTAAAATATAGGATTATTATACGATTTTATAGGCAAACTAATACAATTTGTGGATAAATTAATTAATAAATTTTCGATCATTTGTGAGTAAATTATTTTTTTTTAGTTTTTGAATTGTAAATTTAAATATTTGAACGTAAAAGTTGAAAGTTTTTTTTGAGTCTAAATTAAAAATATGCCGATCGCCGTACACATTGACAATATATACAGCAGTGAAAATTTGTGAGACGTGTTGCTCCACGCATACAATGTGGATTACGTTTTTAATTAATAATTAATAAGACTAATTAATAATTATTTTTAACATAAAAATAAATTGACATTACATTTATAAATGTCAGAATAGACAGAAAGTGACAATTAAAGGAGAAAAAAGACTTTAATTTAATTTATATATTTATTATACTTAAATTTAATTTCGCCTTCATTACCTAATAATCCTCCTAGGCGTCTGAAAAGAAGATGGCCTCGAGATCTTCTTCTCTAGAAATGTTATTGGAGTTCTAACAGTGGATAAATTCTCCACATGTTTTTATCATGTTACTATGTCACCTACAGCAAATTTACTTGTATATATGTGCATACAGTTGTAAATATCAATAAATAAATTATTAAAAAAAAAAATTTAATATCGATATTTAATCAGTATCAGGCATTGGAACGAGTAAATGTAATTTAACTATAGTAACAGGAAAACAACAACATGCAGAATAGTTCACTTATTTTTATAAAAATAAACATAACAGTATATCCCTTTTTCTTGCGTGGGATGCCTATTAACGTACTATCCAAGACTCAAGTTACACTAAATAGACTGTAAAATTTCAAATAGACTGCTCTCTAAAACCATAATTAACTCTATAGAGAGTTAAAAGATACTATAGAATATAGTATAATTTAAATAATATAGATTACTAAGTGTATTGTTTTGTAAATTAAATAAAGTCATATAAAATAGTCATAGTAATTTAATCATATTAAAATTATTTAAATCATAAAAGAAAGTCGAACTTAAGAATAAACTTCACAAACAAAAGTTATTTTTAATATTTCATAAATTCAGGCAGCGTTGATATAATGGAAATCTAAACCCTCATTATTCAAATGCTGAACACAAAAGACTAACTCGAAATAAAAATATATTTCCTCAAAGTAATGGGTATTCAGTCAAGCTCAAATATCATCCTAAATTTTCATCAACTGTTGACTTTTCCTGAAAGGAAAAACGGCAACTCAGCTTTCCTCCATCTCCGGGTGAGCGGATCCGTTCGATAATTATCGAAGTTGTATCAACCGATAATTGACTACTCCTTCTAATTGGCACTTCATGAGACATATTAACACCGTAGGAATATATTTCTGAGGCAGTTATGGGTAGGTAGATTTTACATTGAATATAATTGAATTATGAAATTAATATTTCTGAAATAAAGTAAATCATCCTTTATTATTTTTTTTATTCTGATATTCGCTTTGGTATTGACTAATAACTCCGGTATTGGATTTCGAATGTGGTTAATAATTAATTTATTCGGTTTTATAAACCATACATTGTAATTAGGGTCAGGATACCATCCTGTATATATAGTCTCCAGAGCGAGAACCTGACCCTTCGTTAGGCTGAGGGATAAACCTGACGGTTAAGCATGAATGCTGATCGTATATCGGAATAACATATTTTATTTAATGCGCATTAAAATATGCCTAATATTATATTATTAAATGTTCCTGGATGTTAATTTTTTTTTTTACTTACCTAGAACTACATCTGGACAAACGATTCACTTGAATCCTCATACAAGACACAGAACCAATAAGAAACGGTTCGTCGATTTCGACTATAACAACGTTTACTAGGCAAACGGTCTAAACTTCCAACTCATTACAAAAGACTGATCTACATGACTGTAATAAGGCCAATCTGGACATATGGAGTTGAGTTTTGGGGCTCCACTAAACCTTCGAATCCCTTTCGCATCCAATCCTGCGTAAAATCCTCAATGCTCCTTATTTTGTTACTAATAAAACCATCCATAAAGATAAGAATTTTTTTGACAGGTAAAAAATAAAATTTGATGATTTTTTAATAAAGATAATAATTATTAAAATGTACTCACTTTACTAGATATAAAATTATAATTGATGTTTTTATAATAATTAAACAATATTAAAAACAGAATATCTTCAATTAATAATGCGAATTTTATTTTAAATTTAATGTTTTATTAAAATATTGAAAGGGGTCGTGGATGAGGTTAAAAAGGGACAAAAAATAGTTAACAACTATTTATTTACCGATGTTTTGCCCCATTGTATCGAGCTTCTTTAGGGCTGTTGAGTTGAGTTGAAATATATCGTAAGAGTGAACTTCTAGGGAACCATTTATATAT
>NW_027108420.1:1615899-1626890 GCF_000696795.3 Halyomorpha halys
TAATATTATATTATTTTGTTGTAAATCTGTTGAGGATGGTTTTATTTTCTCTTTAATTCTGATTTTTAAAAACTGATTTTCGAAAGAAAGAAGTGAATAAATTTGACAAAAAATAAGATAAAATAAATGAGGAAGCTTTGAAATAATTTTAATTTTCATCAAAATTAAATTTACAAATATTAACATACAAAATAAATTTCATATCTTCTAGCTATAACGATATTTTTTATAAAATTTCAAGTTTATGACATCAGCCTAGTGGATACAAACAACGGCCGAATGTTTGTATTTTGGATAGCAAACCAACAAACATAGAAGTCTATGGAAGTCCTGTTTCAATAGTTAAAACAGACTGAGTATCAGACCTGATATTTCGGTAAAACATTCATATATATTCTTATTTACTCAAAATTAAACATTAAGAATTCGGTCGTAAAATATTATGACTCAAAAAAATTATTACTTTCACAATTTTAAAATGTTTTAACTTAAACCTAGAGTCAGTTACCATCATTTAATAACAGTAAAATGTCTTTATAAAGACTATTATATAAGAACTTCTATACGGTCATTCGGATTGACAGTCATCATAAAGGCAGATTGATGTGAATTAGGAAGACTCCTATATTATATCTCCGACTGATATTCCAATAATATATATTATTATTTTATATTGATAATTTTATCCTTATGTTTCTTGTCATTAAAACATTATAAATTTGTGAAAGATCCAATTACTCTATGACAGTAGAATATAAATCCCTAAGATTAGAAATTTCGAATTTTTGCCAAATAATTGTATTTATCACTGTTTTAGTCACTAATTGAACACACACATACACACAATAATCAATCAAATTTTTTTTTTGTAATATTTTATAAGTTATGTCGATTTATTTATTTCGTAACAGAAACCCAAAGCCTTATCTATATCCAACAATGATATAGAGCAACCCGGTGCCTTCCTTCGGTTAATGTTGCGAAATGGAAATTCTTCAATTATATATTACCTAAAAGTATTAAACATATTATATAATTAAATATGGTCCTCCAAGATTGTCATCGAAACAGGATTGTAAAATATAGAAAGTGTAATTTCGTCCCCCGATATTTTCTTTTTCTTTGATTTATCGATGCTAGGAAGGGACAACAAATTATACTCGATAACGGAGAAACATAATTTGGTTTCGGTAGTCATTAACCAATATTTGCCAACCCCTGGAACAGGTTTCGTGGACGAGGTGATTAGTGATTTCCAGTGAGGAGCTATTAGCAAGCGATCTCTTCAATGGGCGTGTGACCCCGATTCCGATCACGAACAGGGCTGGAGGGCGGAGTATCTCAAGGAATTCATATCGCCGGCCAGAACGAATCAGCCTTTGGCACAACCCAACCGGAGCTAAACAGATGCTCGAAGGCCTCTCAATGTGTATGTGGAAACCTCATAGCGTCTGGAAATGGAACCACAAGCAAAAGATTTCAAAACATGTTTCTATTCTAGAATATTCATGAATAAAAAATATATTGCAACTTTTTATTTGGAGTTTAGAACATAGGAAGAGGAGTTTAAGTATTTAGGGTCTACGGTAACCAGAGAAAACATAATTGATGAGGAAATAATTATGTTTTCCGAAATTCCTTAGCTCCCAACTTTTGTCCAGAGACTTAAATGTTAGATTTCACAAAACTAGTTTCTTCCTTCTGTTCTTGGACGCGTAACATGGCCTCTTACATTAAGGGAGGAACAGCGCCTTAAGGTATTTGAAAATAAAGCATAGAATGAAAAGTTCGATGATCAATTAAGTATGAGTTAACCGGAGGAGTTACAATGATCCACAATGCCAATTTGCGGAAACTTCACTAACAAGACGGACGTGTAAAGTTATGGGGCATAATAAAATGTGAATAACACTGAACCTACTGGTAAACGTGGGAAGGGCAGACCGAAACGTAGGTGAGAGGATTTCATTAACTGCAAAGACTGATCTTGTTGATTTGGACTTGGAAGGGCGTCACTGAACAGATTATGTTAACAGCGATTGGTGGTCTTTGCGTCGAACTTTCGAGTTCGATAAACCTTATTGTTATTATTAATCTATTAAATTACTGAAACGTGGTTTTTCCAGTTTCTCACGTGGGTACAAGTACTGTTTTATTATATTAATTCTTCAACCCGATTAATATTATCATAACAAACCTATTAATCAATTTTATTAATTAATGGTGTACGAATATATATATGACACAATGTAATATTAATAAATGAAGAAGAAAAAAAATGTTAAATTCAAACGAATAACTTCAAATTCTCCTACAAGACTGAAAAGACAGGAAACTGTTCCTCGATTCCGACAGTTGCAACATTTACTGGACAAACGGTCTAAACTTACAATTCATTACAAAAGACTGATCTATATGACTGTAATAAGGATAAACTGGACATACGGAGTTGAGCTTTGGGGCTCCACTAAACCATCGAATTCCTTTCGTATTCAATAGTTACAATTCCAAAATCCTTCTAAAAATCTTCAATCCTCTTTACTTGGTCATAAATAAAATCGTGGATAAAGACTTTAATGTTCCATATGTAACCGATCTAGCCCAAACCAGATATAAATCCTTTAATAATAAACTCCCTAATCACCCAAACCCATAAGTAAACCTTGTTTCCTCTTCTATCCCTGATAATCCTCCGAAAGGCCTGAAAAGTAAATTACCTCAAGACTTTCTGATGTAGAAATGCTGTTGGAGTACTACTAATGTGTAGTTTCTGCACGAATCTTTCATATAATTATAACTTATCAAATTTACTTCTATTTTTAAATACAGGTGTAAATTTCTAGAAAAAATTGACACTGTGATAGTGTCAGTTTTGAACTTAAATATTATATCTTTTCTACCTTTTTGAAAGAAAAATTAACATCAAGGACAGAGGAAAACCAACTCCCACTTTTGAAAAAGTTCACGTAAATAATTGTAAAGAAAGAAAATTCAAGTGATATTTTACTAACTTGAACCATCCTAATTTATTTTATTTGCGTGTACACCGTATTACCACTCTTACAAAGTAAAATAAAATTAATTTTTCAGAAGTATTCGGACTAATGGAGTTGAGGTCTCCATATTACCATCTAATTCCTCTTGCAACCAATCCTTAATGTTTCATACTTCGTCACAAATCAAATAATCCAAACTAAAAGTTCCATTAGTTTCCGGCTTTTCCAGAACCAGATGTCAACCCTTCATGATAAAATCCCTGTCCACCCAACCCACTTGTTTCTAAAATTCTGAAAATCCTGCTATGCGTCTGAAAAGAAAATGGCTCCGAGACCTTCTACTCTAGAAATGTTATCAGAGTTCTATTAATGGATGGATTCTCCTCAAGACTCTGTCATGCCATAACACATCACATTTATTTAATATAGTTGTAAATTTCAATGACCAAATAAAAATAAAAGATTTATTAGGCCACAATCAATACTATTAACATTACCCCACCTCATTCCCATTGCCTACCATCAACTGTAGAGGAAGGACTCGAAGCAAGCTAATGGCCAATTAGCAGATCAAATCATTTCGTAGACCTCTCACGTTTCGTTTGGTTCGTTGTCGTTTTGACAAGTTTAATTTTCTAAACTCACAGCTACACGAGCTTTCTATTGCATGAATACAATTAGTGTTGTCTGTATGTTTGATAACTAACCCTTCTCGGGTCACCGACTTAACAAATTAATAACCTACGGAACAGCAGAATTTTAAACTACGTCCGAAACACAACCTAGTTACAGATGCAATGTTATTCTCAGCACGAGATTAAATGTGTACATATTTTATTATTATTACCATGTTTTGCTTTGATTTATTATGATATATTTGTATAAAAAGATTTTTATTTGGCTTATATCCGAAGTATGAAACTCTAAAGAAAAGGAAAAATACGTTTCACTACTTGGGAACCTGTCACAATTATAGTGAAGTTAGAATAAAATATTTTGGGCAGAGGGCCTTCTCTCGGCAACAATCAACCAGTTTATTAAAAGGTTCTAATTGGAGAACTCTTAGCAACTATGTACAATGGGCTACACTGGAAAGAGCCCAGTTGGTTAACATGTGAGGGATCAATACCATACAAAAGTTTGTAACAAGTTTGATATTATTGTTTTGTTTCTTTTAACATAAATATAAATATTGTTCTTTTAAATTACTGACTTGTTGTTTATTAAAAACAAATAACTTTTTATGTTCTGATAATTATGTGTTTTAGTTAAAATTGCACATAGGGTCCGATAAAAGGATATTTTTTCCATTGCCTATGTGTTTTCAATTATTTAAATAAATCAATTTTTTGTATTTTACTCTACTATAGGAACAATGCAATACAGGATTTTTTTTTTTAATTTTTCATTAGGAGCTCTGTATCTCCGTAGATCAATACTATAAATCAATTTATTTTAGCAAATATCATGAAAACTACTAATCCTAAGAAGATAAACTACGTTATAGTCCATTAAACTAGATTTAATTTGAGTGCTAATAGACATATGTACGTCGAATAGTTTTTGAGATATAGATTTCTCAAAATAAATTCACTAACAACTGATCTTTCAGTACATTCTGTACAACATTTAAATGAAATGTTGCTTTTTAATAACCAATATCTCGAGAACTATTGAATGTAAATAGCTCTATTAGGGCAAATATTTTTAAAAAATTGACTCTACTTTAAATTACGTTATCTTAGGTTTTCTGGTAGGTTTATAGATTTAGAGCTCCGAATGAACAATTTTTTTTAACGTTTTGAAACATCCGCCATTTTTTATTCCTTACCTATACTTGGCAGACTCATTAATTTTGACTAGTAATTATGCATAGTTTTCATTAAAGTAAAAAAAATTGGGTGAAATAGCGGCCTTTTCTTCCCGACCCTTGTGTTATCAGAGGCACAGGTTCGATTTCGGCCTAAGCGCCTTAACCTTTATTTCGTGGCGGCCCCAAGGAATGAAATCAAGACCTTCCCTTTCTGGTTAAAACAGGTTGATAACCTGTTGGATAAAAACACGTTATAAAATTAATATTACATTGAACTCTCATTGTACGACTATATTACTATATTACTATTCAACATGAGACTATAATTGATTAATGCCAGAACCGTTGATGATATATGTAAGGCAATCGTGATCACCATAGAAGAGACAGCGAGAACGTACGAAGATGGCTAGATAGCTATGGGACGTGTCTATCCACGCTCTGAATATATAAAATCCTTTCCACCAAGGCAGGATACAATGTACATACATATATACATCTGCGAAAGGAATACGCAAATGTATCCACATGTCGTCTTCGTTCATTAGTAAATAATAATACATTTTTACTAATTTATTATTGAAAATTATAAATTAATACCACTATATTTTGAATATTATTATATTTAAATATTTGAAATTTCCTAGCTGATAACAAGTTCAATTTTTTCAAAAATATTCGTAGGTTACCAATTTCAACTACTGTCAAAAATCATAACGTTGTTAGAAAATACTAGTCATGTTTTATTAAAAATGAAGAGAGAAAACAAATAAAATATAATTAATGCAGAGATTTTAAGAAAAAATTAATTCATTAAAATATTGATAATTATAATTAACCTTGATATGAATTGTAACAATAAAAGAAATAGGAAATTAAACCAAAATATAGTTTAAATAAATAAATTAAATGCTTGACCTGAGTGTGTGGTAGGTTAAAAATATTGAGATAAATTATAATTGTAAAATTAACTGTGATTAAAAGTTTTAATTTTTAATTTAATGTGAAGAATTGAAAAAATAGGTAATTAGAAATAATCTAAGGATTGCTTATAAATAAAATTATATGATTCCATAATGTTTCAGTGTTTCATAGGGTAATGACCTGGCGAGAATAGCCGCATAATTTTTTTAAAAATTGATGTGGTTCTAAAATAGTATTAAGTTATGATAATTTTCTAATAAAATTTTTATTGGTTTAAAATTCTTTAATATCATATGTAAGATAAAAGCTCCTTGAGGATGACAGAATTGGCCGAAACGTCGGACTTATAAAGAAATATAAATTGTTTTGAGACTATAATTGGATAAAATTTATTTATTTAAACAATAATAGTACTGTTTTATTAAAAATGTAGAGAGAAAAAAATATAATTTTATTTAAAAAATTTATATCTGTAATAAATTACTTATGTAAGTTATTCCATTTAATGACAAGCATATTTATTTTTTTGTTTTTTCCAAAGGTCAGCTTATTGCTTTTTTTTTATGTAGTAAGATTTTTCCTAATGCAAACTAATAACAATTTATTGATTTAAAAAAAATTATATATTTTAAAAAATAAACTTTTAACTGTTTAGTATAACTTTCTCTTACTTGAGTCACTGCTTCTGTAGGACATACTTTTAAACAATTTCCCTAAATAGTTGGTGGATTTCGTAAAAACTCTTTCCCTTATCATAAAAACTTTTCTTAACTCTTGTAAGGTATCAGATAGGTTGAACCTTTTTCAAACACCTGTTCGTAGTTCACCGATATTTTTTACAGAAATTAATTAAAATTTTCAAGTTTTCACTAGCCAGTTCACAAGGGTTAGTACTTTGTGTTTTTTTTTTTGTTTTTTTTTTTTCTGGACCATTAGCCCTTCAATTTGTTTTAACATTCGAACATTTCGAGCAGTCCGCCAATTATCTGGTTCATTGTTCAAATAAAAATAAATAAAAAAATTGCTAAATATACAGTTTTTCAAGATTTGACTCTGAAATGTTGTATTTATATGTTCATCATATAATTTAAAGTAAGAAAAAATAAGAATAATTAGAATTATATTTTTTGTCTTATCACAATTTTTTAAAATTGCAAATTGATATATAATCGTTAAGCTAATTTGTAAATTGTAAATTAAATTCATATAATTTATATTCAATTTTAACTTTTTTTTTTTTATTTCACTTTATATATATTAATAACTACACTTCTCTAATACTTATAAATTTATATTAAAATTTAAATCAATCAATTTCAACTCGTTTGCCCAGGACTATTTTGGTCCCGGAAGGATGAGAGTTTTATGTTGTTAATCTTATACTTTAACACATATATTTTTATTATAGAAGGCATAATTTATTAATAAAATAACTATCATCATTAATATGTGCAAGGTAATTAAATTGATACCTTATTTTATTTACCTTATAAATGTAAACGAAACTATACTGGTGTAATAAAATATACCATAATATTAGAAATATTTATTAAACATTAAACAAATTAATTAAACACTCAACTAATAGTGAATGCTTATAATACTATCTCTTAATAAATCCTCCTATGAATAATAATAATATTTCTGAAATCTCTCATTATATAAAATTAAAATAGAACTTATGACAATATTCTATAATTGTAAAAAAATTATTATGATTTTACATTAAACTCCAAATATCTTTTTTTCACTTTCGTCGGTCCAAGACTCCCATTGGAGTACTATACAGCCTTTTTAAATACAGGGGGTTATCATATTATAGATATTTAAATCGAGAAATATTTAAAAAGCGCCTAAAATTGATAAACGACGTGAAACCCTCCACTCCCGCCTTCCATGGCAGCCTTACTTATCTGACTTTTCAAGCATACAATTATAGCGAGTAGGTTGGTTAATGTACAACATTTCACAATCTCACAAGAGGAGATTATAACACAAAAAAAGACAATCCTTTCCCGCCGGATACACCCCGCTAAGACCTCCGGGGAGCGATAGCCCTATATCACTTTTGAAATATTAGCCTAAAATGGAAAGAAGAGACTTTAAGATAGTTTAATTAAACAATATTTAAAAAGCGCCTGAAATTGAAAAACGGCGTGAAATGAAGAAAGGTGATCAACCTATTCTAACCATGGTGGGGAGTCAAGTTTTTTATTTTGTGGGACCACCACTCAATGAAAAAGTCAACGCCACAGGCCGGATCGGCGAATCGGCACCGCCCGCAGATCTAAGTTTGATAGACCTGCGTCTAATCACCTGGCCAACTCATATATTAGCCATTAATATAAACTCTCAACATATTGATTAACCATTAATGTATTATTTTAGTAAATGACACAAATTATATTTGTAACTTATAATTCTTTTATAATTATTAAGTGCTTTTTAAAATATTTATAATTCAACCAATGATAATTGTAATTTGACTATGAATGTACTCTGTCCGCAGGTCGTCTCAATATTTTCTACGGTTCGGGAAGACAGATCATAGGGGGAGATGTTCGCCAGGAAGTGTTCTTCCTCATGATATCTTCTTGGAGTGCATTGCATTTTAACTATTTTGGAGGCTGTACTTTATTTTGTATTGGTTTTCATAGGTTGAAATTCTTTAAGGACTGTCCCCACTTCGATTATTTGGCCTACCTTAATACCTTCTAACTTCTTGAATTTGCACCTTATCATTTGCGTACATTTATTGATCTTTAATAGTTTAGGTAGAACGACTTTTATTTATAACTATTTAAATCATTCTTATTATGATATGGCTAACGAAAATTTATTGTTATTATTACATTATACGAAATTGGTCATTGTCAATTGGGCCTAATCATAATAATATATATTTTTTTAACTGTTGAAACAGTATTTTTTTTTTAATTATCCAGTTTATTTTTTAGTAGAACAAATGGGTATTGGTCGAACTGCCCGAAAGGTTGTTCCGATGTAAAAATAAATTAAAACCTAATTTTTTCGAAAAAAAAAAAATTATACAAAGTAAGTGAATTTAAGTCAGAGAGTTAGTTCTAACTCTCAATTTTCATCATCTAAACATTTTATATTAACCATAAAAGTAAAAATTAAATATTCAAAAATGGATGTAAATAAAATATCTGAGTAATACAACACTATTTCAATAATGGACTAATTTATGAAAGTAAATTAAAATATATTATCGTTATAAGATTTTAGCCTGAACCAATTACGAATAATTACGTTTGAATGATAATAATAATTAAGATTAAACCTGACAGCTCTGTGGGGGGGGGGGGGGGGGGGGCTCTTGAAGCCTAAAGCGAATTATTATTCAAAGGTCCAGTGTCTACTTGACCTCATTTGGAGGATCGTTAGATTTCTTGAGCTGTGACCATATTGAAACAAAGCCTGTTGGGTTTATTCCTAATTATGTTATAATAGTTATGTTAATAAAGCTACTTTATCGGTACGAAGAAAATGCATAGTAATGATTTCTAAATAAAATATAAAACAAATATTATTATTTCAAGTATGATTTTTACAATTGATTAATAAATGAAAAGAAAAAAGGTAAACGGAGGTGTATAAAAAAAAAGTTTCGAAAAATCTCAAAATAATCGATAAATATTGATTATTAATTATTATAAAGTTTAAAATTAACATATAAATGAATTGTAACATATTGTATTAATATATGTATATATAATTAAAATATATATTAAAATATTATAAAAAGGGAAAAACCACGGAATTTAGTAGAATTTTTTATAAATTTAATTATAAGTATCATTTTAATAGAATGAAAAAACTGCATTTTTTCTATGAAGTTATAAATAAATTATATATAATGTTTTTTAGCTTGTCTCCCTGGAAAAATACAGCATTTTATTTTGAATAAATTAATACCGTAAACTTTATTAAAAAAAAAAAATACAGCTTTTTTTGCCCTCTAACCCTTCATATGCTTCCGTGTACCCCACATTTTGCCTCTCAAATAACAGTTAATAACTAACCATATTAAGGTGACCCACGGAATTTTCAATGGGATGGGGGTACATTTTTTTTTTTTTAATTCTGATAGTAAATCAGATTTTAAGACGATTTATAAAGATCAATTTTTTCATAATATGCCTCCTAAAAGCGTTTATCATCAAATCGATTTTTAACTGTTTTTTGACGATTTGCATGGAGACGGAGGAGAAAATAAAAAACCGTAAAAAAAAAAAAATCGTTATGGAACGATTTTCCTTCAAAACGACATACAGTCAGCATAATTATGGTATGTCTTAATTGTTGTTTCATTATCATCAAAGTTTATTTAATATATTCAAAACATTTATAACACAACTAAATAAAAATTCTCTATATAAAATAAATTGTATTTTATCATTCCTCTATGTATTATTACGCATTTTATGAACTATTTTTTCAGAATGTTGACATGGAATTCGCTATCTATGGTATTGATTTATGTGATTTTATCTCATTCTGCCCGGCCTATATTTGTGAAAAGTTAATTGTTTAGTCATTTAATGGAATATGAGGGAGTAGAGACTTTTGTTCTTGCAAAAATATCCTAATATTTTTTGTATTTATTAAGTTGCACTGCACCGAAATTAATAAAGCTTATCGTGGTATGTACAAAAATATTTAATAATAATATTTGATATACTAATAGTAATATTTTGATATTGTTAAAAAATCAAAAATATAAATACAATAATTTATCAGTATATGAATGTTATTTAAAAAAAAAATAGACAAATAAAACAGTATAAAAAAAAAATTATCAATAAAAATAAACGATGTGAAGAAGTGTAAGATTAAGTAGTAAGTTATGTTATGTTATTCAGTTAAAAAACATACTACAAGGTATGGAATAATTTTAATTATTATAAAGATTGCTTAAAATAAAATGTTAATAATATTAATTAAGATTAATGAAACATTACTCTGCGGTTAGCGCCCTGACTCATCTTTCACTGGCTTTTAACACCAATGACGCGTTTGAGAGAGAAACACTGAGATCTCCGGAGTCATGGTCTTTCCTCCGATTCGGGGTTCCCCAGGCTGAATAATACATTGTAATAGGAATGATTTTGTTGAACATGTTATTTTACTTAAAGTTTAATTTTATTTTTTTTATATAGATTTATTATTTGGGGCAAAGTCCCGTTATCATTATAAAGCAAAAGTTGGTTATTTTTAATGTTTTAAATCATGCA
>NW_027108420.1:1626940-1652424 GCF_000696795.3 Halyomorpha halys
TCTAATTTTGTTATAATTTAATCTATATATTTGTAAATATGGTATGAATGAGCTCTATGACCCCAATAACCATTGTCTATAAATATAAGACAGAATGTTATATTGCAGAATAAAAATAAATACAGTCTGTTTATTTCTGTTTCGCATTTTATATATTTATTATTAATATTATTAATAGTGTCTTATGTGTCGATAAGAATGGAGTAACATGAATTTAAATTTTTCCATCTGATGTTTTATTAAAAATCCGATTTTTTTTTTATGGTTCTCATTTCTTTTAGATTTCGTTTGAAATTGTTTTTCTCCTGGTGTTTGATTTTAAGTTTTTTGAAAATCGTCAGAATAACCAAATTACTATATACTGATGTAACATGAGTTCGAACACGAAACGTCGGTGATGAGTTAGCAGACTAAAGCAATATTAAGGAAGACAATAATTTTTTCAAATAAATGCTGGTTAATTTAAATTATTTAATGAATCAAAATTCATTAAAATAACTCATGTGTGTAAAAATAGACCAAAGAGATAACGTGAAAGCATGTGGACAGTGGTAACATAGATGTTTTTTTAACTTGTTCTTCTCGTGTGGCCAGTCGATTATTGTGTATAGTATTGTGTATATCACGCGAAGAAAACACGAAACCATCTATATGCTGAATCATACACGGAAAATTCATTCTTGCTAACAATATCAAAATATTAGTACAGCTGTAAAGTAAGCCATCGAAATATTAACGCAACGCTGTGAAATTAAAATGTTTACGATTGGTATTGTTATGATTTAATCTCGTAATATCTTTCTCCAATTTATGTGTTCTTGCAGTCTTGAGATGGTAACAATTAGGAGTTATATAAATATAATATAAAATATATCCTTGACTCGTTTGAAACGAGAACTACCAAATAGCAATCAAAGGGTGTTATGAAGGAATTTGACGATCTTCCAGAACTGTTCCTACGGCTGATATTAAGAAGTCATTCCGTACATGACAGGTGGCTGGAGGAATGAGATTAGGAGGATAAAATCCCATATCCTTCCTCATATCCACCCTCAGGATAAGTTCTTGCAATTAAAGGAAGATTTCTTCAGTCGTCCTACACAAATGATTTAGGATATGAATTTATTATCATTAATATTTTAATATTATTTAAAAATGTATGCATTTGCTTATATTACGTATAAACGATATATATCTGGACAATTATGTGTATATATATATATATATATATATATCTGATGCCGTCTGCTCATCATACAACTTATTTCAAACAATAGTTTGGGCCAAAAAGGAATATAAACTTTGTTCCTACCAAAAATACAACAAGGAATCGGGAGAGATCGGACACGCTCGGATGTCTCCGATTTACTCCATTTTATCCTTTTTTAACAAATTCAAACGTCGAAAAATTCATTTGTAGTCCATATTTATACATTTTTTGTAAATGTTAACAATGTAAAATATTTAATTATTTTTAATATACTTAATGGTACTTTAAGATTTTCTGAAACTTCGGCATTTAAACTATTCCGATAGGGCCTAGCGATCGATTGTATTGTACATCGATCTATCGAGTTTACTTAAAATCGTTAGACATTTTCGAGAAACTCAACGTGAAAGATCGACTCTGCAAAATGGCACTTCTAGTAGATTTTATCGAAAAAGTTACTATCATATCCCATGTATATACCAGTCTTAAATATTTAATTTAAATTCGATGCAATTTTTCATTTTTCAGGTAGGCAGTTCATACTTTCTCAGACTATTTAATATACAGACTATTTTGCGACGCTCGTGTTCAGGTGTATTACCATTGAAAAATCTACTACTAAATTTTGCACAATCGTAATACCTCTCCATACTACATATTATAAAGTATCTGAATCTTATTACGGATAGACATTAATATCAATTATTAAATAAAAAACATATATATAGTGAAAAGTAAAAGTTCATTAATTGTATAAAACAGGCAATAAATAAAGGTATAAAATAAGAAAAAGATAATATATGTTTATAAGATAATAAAAGGAGCGCGGTAGCTCCGAGATAAGGCGCGTGGCTACTAGCTCCAAGGACCCGAGTTCGAATCCGGTTGGACAGAAAATTGTTTTCTGTTACACTGTAGCCGTGAGTCAACTCCTGTGGGTTCCTGGAGCCCTCCTAGGGTCCACCCAGACTCCTTAATTGGGTAAAAATCTGGCGGTCGACCGTGATTCTGACCAAATCACCTCCTTGCACAACCGTTGGTCTAGTAACAGTACTTCCTTACAATGTACTGAACACTAAGAACATTTTTTAATAAGATAATAAATATCATATTTCTTGGAAAGTAGGTCGACCCCGTCCATTAATATTTTAGAAAAGACTGGGAAGTAAAAATTAAACAATTGATTGGAAGTTATTTTAAAATATAATGTAAATATCTAAAAAAGAAAAAAAGGTGCTTATATTAGGCTCTATGTAGATAAGTAGCATCATATCAAAAAATATAACAATGAAGATTAGATATTAGAAGGTACCTTTTTGTTTGCTTAATTTAATTTTTTTTATTTATTTACTTCCTCCTTCTTGGCATTTCTGATATACAAAGGAGAGATGGAGGTTATGCTAAAGATGAGGGGTCACCCTCCTCACCATATTCTAAGCAGAGAGGGAAGGTCGAGTTTTCAGTTCGTGGGGTCTCCAAGAAATTAAAATCAACCCGCCCAGGCCGGAATGGAACCGGCATGCAATTTCGAGGTTACAAAGGAGGCGCCTTAACAAACTCGCTTACAACGGCCTCTAAGATTCTTTTTCTTTTTTTGTTTTTGACAAAACTTAAGTAACACGTTACTATAATTAAACTTAGTTAAAGTCTGCTATAGATTCTTTAAATTATTAATTTTATGTCAAAGTCATACTTGACCCGCAAATGGGTCAATAGATCCACAAATAGGTTGACCTAGGACGTGTGACCTACAATAACCTATTGTATTGTGATTGTTATCTGGATTTAATTTAGCTGCTAATTACATTTGTTATCATTGATGACTAGCAGACCCGTAAATGTTTCGCTATTGCTATATTTTAGGATGTATATACATTAATTGACCACTATTGAAACTTTGTTATCAATTAAAATATATATGAAGTGATTAAGACGGCAACTATAGAAACAAAAACAGTAGCTGTACAATCATTAATACTGGACCGATTTAGTTGGGTTTTTCTTGTTCTTTTAGACAATATGAATATCTAGAATATTGTTACATATATAAGTTAAGTATTGGCGAAAGCACAATGTCACACTGGTCATAATTCAAAGAGAACAATGAAAAAAAAAATTCTATTAGACTGAAAATTAATCCGGTGTCTAAAGTTCCCGGGTTTCGGCACCAGTTAAGTATTGGCGAAAGCACAATGTCAAAAAAGAGAAGAAGGAAAAAGATCTAACTCGCTTGAACTGCTGTAAAATACTAATCTATTTGCGGAGCCTGTCCGTCTATATATATACAATCGGTCAGCTGTTCTCGATCAGCTGATATGGACCTGT
Source organism: Halyomorpha halys (assembly GCF_000696795.3). NCBI lineage: Eukaryota > Metazoa > Arthropoda > Insecta > Hemiptera > Pentatomidae > Halyomorpha > Halyomorpha halys. The sequence goes on from NW_027108420.1 coordinate 1,630,476, forward strand.
CAGCTGACAGTCCGTAACTTATACTAAATAAAATATTAATATTTTTTATATAATAACTCTCACTGGGCTTCAATATTAGTACTATATATTTCTTTTTTTATTTAACACAAAATCGGCCATACATGGTTAATACAACAGTTACATTTATTTTTTACAATTGATTATGGGGGAAGGGGTATAGTCTCGTGCAAAAGACACCCCTAACTATATACAAATATTATTAACACACACAATTTCGATCCAAATATACTCTCAACCTTTATTTTTAGAAACTCTCCAACTTTTCGGCCCTCAGGCCATTTTCTATGGGACAACCTATAAAAATTTTTGTTTTTATATTAATTACATTGGTTCCTTAACCTCATACTGATATTTTTGGCTATACCTTAAATATTGATGTCATGTTATTTAAAATCTTTTCTGCAGGCTAATTGCCCATTTCATAACTTTAAAATAAATTAAATATTAAAATAATATCATAATAGTTTCAAATAATGTTTTTAAATTGATTATTTACTTACATAACGTTTTATATTTTAAATCTAAAACTTTTTCACATAAATTACCTATATACAAATGTACAAATAAGATAAAAATAACAATTCTTAATAAGAGAGAAAAGTAAAATAATTGCATAATAACGACATTCTTAGACCTATCAAAACCAACTATTGCCCTCTAATGGGGAAAAAAATTGTTTGAAAAAATGATGAAGATAAAAAAACAAAACAAAAAAATAGAAGTGATGTGAATAAGAGAATTGATGAATGTAGAACATAACAGGATGTCGTGCAGCAGCCTGGGCGTCAGTCTTCAGGTTGAGGTTGGGTTTCCCAAGTTGTAGGTCACTGCTTCTTTAACTATAGGTAACTGGGGGTGGAACTTGATGAACCTTTATTTATTTATTTTTTTATTTAATCCTCTATTTGTGCAATTGGCTATTACTTACAAAGCAAGGAGCATCAACTGCAATTCTTGGGACTTTATTTTGAAAATATTGTAATTTGGTACTATATGGAATATAATAGAGCGGAAAAATCGGAAAATAAACTTTTTTGGTCCAAAATGTTTGCATTAAAAATATACAAAAAAATTAAATTAACTTTTTTTTTTGGATATCAATATAATAAATTTAGTTAATTTTTTTTTAATGTAATTCACAACTGTATAAAATAATAAATACAATAAATAAATATGTGAAAATTAACTTTAAAAATAGTATTTGACGATATAACGAATATGATTGACTTTTTTAAAAAAAAAAAAAACTGTTGATCTACTTGTTAAATGAATTAAATGGTATCCTTTTTTAGTCTCAACAGTCTTTATTACATCAATAGTCATACGTTTCGGCCGATTAGGCCATCCTAATGGACAATCTACACATTTAATAATTGTTACAAATGAATGTATAATAAGCTGTTATTATACATTCATTTGTAACAATTATAACAACAACAATATTACTAATTATATAACATACCTTCAAATATAAATTCTAATCTCACATCAAAATTTAAAAATGTTTTACAGGCTATTCTGCTCAGGTCCGTTATTTTCATTTTAATGCAATTTCATGCCGTTTTTCAATTTCAGTCGCTTTTTAAATATTGTTCGATTAAACTATCTTAAAGCCTCCTCTTCCCGTTTTATGCTAATATTTCAAAAGTGACATAGGACCGTCGCTCCCCGGGGGTCTTAGCGGGGCGGGTCCGGCGGGGAAGGATAGCCTTTTTTTAGTGTTATGATCTCCTCTTGTGAGATTGTGACATGTCGTACATCGACCAGCCTACTCGCTATAATTGTCTGTTTGAAAAGTCAGATAAGTAAGGCTACCATGGAGGGCGGGAGTGGAGGGTTTCATGCCGTTTTTCAATTAATTATAAGTCAAAACCACCCTATAAAAAAAGTTAATTAATAAATTACAATTGAAGTAAATTAATAAAAAGCCTGGTCTGAGTGTATGGCAGGTTATAAATAGTTTGTTTATATGATAGTGATAGTGTAGATTAATCGAGAGAGAGAAATAATTTATTTATCAATGCTGCCTAAATACATTAGGTTGCTATCTCACACAGCATACTTATCAATCCGTAATCGGACATATATGAATTACACATACATGGTATAATCAGAAAAAAAGAGATACAATAATAGGATATAATAAACAATTTTTTTCACCCCTACAGTTTCCTTTTAGAATCCATTTCGGTCTGTACAACAAATACAAATGTTTCATTCATTCCTATTTTTCTTTCTCATTTCTGCTCCTCCAATTTCACCCTTTCACAATTTTTCTATTCACCCGATGAACAAATTCGCTCTCCGGAATTCACCCTCCTAGATCCTCTTCAGTGACCCACTAAACAAATTCAATATTAGACGGTAATGTGAGATCAGACCATCATTCATTGTCACAGCAGTAGATCAGTCTACCACGAACAAACAAATAGATACATTTTACGAGAATAAGAATAACACATAGATTAAAAGGAAAATATAATAAAAAAAACCGGTTACAGGAAACACTTGAATGGATAAGTAAGTTTAAAATAGTATAAATATTAATAAAATAAAATAATTTAATGAATAAATACGTTAAAACACACAAATAGAGAGGTCAACATATTAAAATAAATAAATAAAACAAAGAATAATCTCCGAGCTAATTCCCATGCAGGTGATGGTGTATGATCCCCAGGGAGTCCAAAAAGTTATGAAAAAATAGATAACTAAACATATGCTTAGGTAAGCTTATTAATAATTAATATGATTCTTTATTGACTTTTTCATAGGGTGATTTTGACTTATAATTAATGACCTGGGCAGAATAGCTTGCAAAACATTTTTAAAATTTCATGTAAGGTGAGAATTTATATTTGAAGGTATGTTATATTATTAGTAATATTGTTATAAATGAGTGTATAATAAGCTGTTAAATGTGTAGATTGTCCTTAGCCGAATAGGCCGAAACGTTAGACTATTGATATAATAAAGACTGTTGAGACTAAAAAAGGATAACATTTGATTTATTTAATAAATATCAGTCTCAAGAAATTTTTAAAAAATATATTTAATGTTGATCTACTTTACTGAGATTCTCATTATGTTTTTTTTGTCTAAAGTGAGTAAAAAATCTACATGACGAAAAAGATTATAAGAATTCTATTGAATAATATAAATATAATTAATAATATAAAGTAATATTTTATTTTTATTCTTATTAGAAAGAAACAAATCGATTGGCATATATTAACCATAAAAAAAATTTATACTTCTGAGCTACGAAAAAAAATACTTAATTTTTTTAATACCATTTTTCACCAAAAAAATCGGCCTATATATAATCTTCCCGGAAAAATCCAGGACATTTAGCAAAATGTGCATAAAGTACCAACAAATAAATATTGATTTTATATATTAGATTTTATTTGATAATGCCAAAAAAACCTGCTAACATGAAGTCCGGTATTATAGTTACATAATTTATGTCCAGCTTTTAATAACAAATATAAAATATTTCCTGTCTCCTTTTAGGTATAATTTTGAGGGGGATGAAATTTAATACCATAGATGTTTATGATAGTAGATAGAAGATTTAGTATTTATGGCCAATAAAGATTCCTAATTTAGGCTATATCCGGTTTAACGACTTGTAACATGAACCTTATGAGGCCAGGGTTTTGGGTCTTATTTGTGCCATCTCTAACTTCTTTTTCTCCTCTAATTCTAACAGTGCTAAGAAATATCTTTAAAAATATAAATTCATAACAATAAGGTGAAATGAAATAGGAATAAAATTAAATACAGGTACATATATATATATTTATATAAATTGATCATATAATTTCAAATTATCAAAAGAGAACAAAAATAGTTAACACCTATATATTTTGCCAACGTTTCGCCCCACTTTGTAGAGCTTCACCAGGGCTGTTCATGAATAAGTTTATTATTATTATTTTTTTTTTGATATTTACAACTGTATAAAAAAATACAACCAGTAAATTTGATCATAATGACATAATGAAACTACCCAGTAGTAGAACTCTAAAAACAGTTTACAACATAAGGTCACGAGGCCATCTTCTTTTCAGGCGCCTTGGAGGATTGCCAGGAATGGAAGAGGAAGCAAGGTTAGAAACGAGTAGGTTTGGGTGGTTAGGGAGTTTATTATGGAAGGAATAATATCGGGTTCGGGCTAGATCGGTTACATAAGGAACATTTAGGTCTTTATGGATGGTTTTATTAGTAACAAAATAAGGAGCATTGAGGATTTTACGAAGGATTTTGGATTGTAAAGATTGGATACGAGAGGAATTCGAAGGTTTAATAAGTTTATTATTAAAGTTGGAAGTTTAAGTCAAAGTAATAAGTCACTTAAAATGTAGCGGGGTAGCTTAGCAAGACTATACTACTAATTCCAAGAACCTGGGTTTGAATCCTGCTGCGGAAGATGATTATTTATTCTAGTACGTTTCAGTAGTCCTCCGGGGTTCACTCAGTCTCTATAAAATGGGAACCCTTAATTGAGGAAAAATCAGGTGGTTGAACATGATCATGAAGAAATCACCTCCTTGCACAATAATTGTTCAAGAAACTGTACTTACAAATTTGTAACAGTACAGATTTTCATAACTCACATACCACTAGAATATTAAAATCCAGTTATCACGTGACAAAAAAAATAATTACAACCCCAAGCTGTTTAAATATACCAACCACTGAAATGATGATAATATTGAAAAAATCCATTTCTTCACTACTTTTTCGCTAATAAATAATTAATAATTTCATATATATGTATATATAGTTGACCGTAATTGACGTAAAAATTGATGTATAGGAAGATGGTCAGGGTTGCGGTCAAAGGAGAAACAAAAATAGTTTACAACTATTTATTTTCCGACGTATTAGCCATTATTTTTTTTAATTTAATTTTTATATAAAAAATTTTTACTCTTCCCATTGTTACTTATTTTTATTCTTATTATTGTATCTTATCTTTGTATTTTTATTTTTATCATTGTATTATTTTGTATCTTTTTAGCCCTGATGAAGCCCTACAAAGTGGGGCGAAACGTCGGAAAATAAATAGTTGTAAACTATTTTTGTTTCTTTTGTATCTTTTTAGCCCTGATGAAGCCCTACAAAGTGGGGCGAAACGTCGGAAAATAAATAGTTGTAAACTATTTTCGTTTCTCCTTTGACCGCAACCCTGATCATCTTCCTATAAATTAATAATTTCATTGTTACCATTTCTTTTTGGTATAACTTTTTCGAATTTTGTTACAATTTAATCTACACATATAATAGGAATACTTGTACATAGTTATTTTGCTGTTTGTAAACTCAATACTACATTTCCTCAATGTCCTTCGCCGAGAATACGAGAGCTAAACCTTCACTACGGATTATCTAACCATTTCAGCCCATAGTACTCATGTTTCAGATATCAATGCTTGAAGGCTAATCACTGAAATGTCAACAGGTAAATATATCTCTTAAATATCTTAAATTACAATACAAATAAATCATGGGAAAATAACAATAAAATGCGAAAAAAATAAATAATTTTATTTTAACTTTATTAATCCTATTCAGAACAAAGGTTGTATGAAGTGTACTTTCAACTTAAGGCCAGGCGTTACTTCACTTTTGACTGGCTGGTTGGTTATAGTAAGTGGATTGTATTGAAATTATTTGTAATAAAATATAATTGACAGGAAGAAAAATATATTGGGTAATCTGGATTATCTCTCTAGGAAGTCTGGTGAGTCAATTCTTTTAAAAAATTTTTTGAGGTTAATCACTTCCATTTTTGAATGAATTATTTATTATTTATTCATGATATTGTACAACGTTTCGGGACCACTGTCCCATATTCATGCACTATAAAAACCAATAACAATAATAAAACTAACATAACACCAATCTTCATCCTTATATATTTTAATTTATACAATAATAATCACCTCATGATTTCATATGGGAAATCATGTCAACCATTTGTGCATCTTCACTTCTCTCTGGCACAGCCATCATTCTACATTTCTTACTACCTGTGCATGTGGGTAATTTACACATGGTTGTAGAGGTGTCCGAAACAAAAAAATTATAGTTAAAGGATATTAATTAATTTTGATTAGGGGACTATGAAAATTGTAGATATGCATTAAAATGGTGATGATGGATCGTAATGGTGTGAATCATATATAGAAGGAAGTTGACTTTACTTCTTTTTCCATTCTCCTCCACATCCCTGTATTACCCCTCTCCTCAGTTGCCAGGGAGCACCTCAGAAAAATCTCTACTCATGGTTTTTCGCTGAAGAAGAATAAAGAAAAGAATCACTACTTGCCCATAGAGAAGATGGCTCTCTCATGCCTCTAGTGTTTTCTTCTCCCCACAGAGAGCGTAAGAGAAGGTAAGTTACCCGAAACAAGGGTTCATCATCAATTTTTTCACTGTTAAAAATTACTAAACATCTTAAGAATCTGTATATGATAAAAATTTGATGGTTTCAAGCATATCTAACAGTTTTGACAAGAATCTCTAGTTTCAATACTAAGCACACGTCAGTAGAGATCCAAGGAAAATTGTCCAAATTGAAAAATAAAGTAATTTCGCACTATTTATGTTTTTTCTTATCTCCCAGTTTAAAAATATTGGTTTTATTATGAAGTATGAGTAGTTGACCGTAGGATATATATATATATATATATATATATTAGATATGAGGAGATGATCCGTAGTGCGGTCAGGAACGATACACAAATAAACGAAACAACAAAAAACAAATAACTCCCTTACTCATTAATTTCCATGCATGTAATGATAACAACCTTAATTCAGAGAAACATTAATTTAATTATTTTTTTATTTCTCTGAATTAAGGTCGTTATCTCGTTTTGTTTTACAGCCCTGATGAAGGCCTGAAATTGAGGTCGAAACGTTGCTACAAATAAATATGTTTTTTTACAATCTTCTAATCATACTGTTTTTATTGTAATAAGATCCCATGAAGCTGACTAGTAAAAGAACTTTATGTCAAGTTTCCTTTGAAATAGAGTTAAAAAAATAAAGAAGTAAGGCGATCCCTTTATATAAAGTAGAAATAAATCTCTACAGATATTTTTCAGCCAAATGAAAAAAAAAAAAAGAAATTGATTTTGTTTTATATTTATTGATTTCCAAGAAGTGGGTTAACAAAAAAAAAAGTATTTATTCAATATTAAATCAAATAATGTTTAATCGATGAATATAGAAAGATTATTGAAAAAAATACCTATTTTTTATCCACTAAATGAAGCTCCAGAAAAAGTATTAACAACTCAAAAAATGTTTCAATTTGCGGCGGATCAGTAATCAATTTATATATTACACTAATTTTCTCATATATTTAAATGTAAAGTACATTTGTAAAATTCGGGATTCGATAGCAAAAATAAATTTAACTAATGTTTGTTGCTATTTCGTTTATATATAGTAGAACCCGGCTTATCCGTCCAAATCAGGATCGATACAACACAGGTTAAGCGGGAAACGCGATTAATCCGGGATGTATAAAAGAAAAATCTACAATATTAATTTAACACATATATCAGGATAAAATTAAAATTCAATACAATACTTAACATTTATATTAAAATATTATGAGTTTAAATTAATTAGGCCGATTTAAAATAATTTAAAACGAATATTCTTTAAATACATGATTTAATTTTTTTTATTATTTATTTATTGTAATTTACAACTGTACAATATAATACAATAGGTAAATATGTAGTATGTTGATTTAATTAAAGTGTGTTTTTGATTATAATCAGAAAGTCAGTTATTTTATTTTGTTTTACGGAATTTAGTATTGTCCGCTAATTCAGAGGGCCGGTTAAGCGGGATGCAAAACCCATTATGCATAGTTTACCATGAATTAGTTAACACATTTTTACCGATATTGGAAAAATTGTTAATAAATGGGACTTCTGACGCACAAAGGATAAATTATAAATAGATCTTGTAATCTTCAAAGATAGTTTATTATTTGATTTTCTATAGTCTCAAAACGCTATTATAAACCTCATTGAGTAAAGAGCTGTGTTACTAATTACAGGACCTGGGTTCCAATCCTGCAGGTAATTATTTATTCTGCTAATTTAGCCATGAGTCAACACTGTGGGTTGGAGAACCTTTATTTATTTTTTTTAGTACTTATTAAACTTAAATATATTTTTAATAATATTATTCTGACCCTCCATTTATTTTTCGTTTTTAAAAATGATTTTATGCTTCTTAATGTTAATTTTCTACTGTCAACAATAATTAATAAATAGTCTGCTCGACAGTTCTCTTTATAACAAGATGGCGAAGGGAGAGTTATGTGACAAATATGACAGTTCGAATCCGGCAGGTAATCATTTATTCTGTTACTTTAACCATAAGTCAACACTGTAGGTTGGAAACCTTTTTTTAGTAATTATTAACCGTAAATAACATATTGCTAATAATCGTATCCTGACCCTCCATTTACTTTTCGTTTTTAAAAATTATTTTACGTTTCTTAATGTTAATAATTTTCTACTGTCAAAAATAATTAATAAACAGTCAGCTCGACAGCTCTCCTTATAACGAACAAGATGGCGAAGGGGGAGTTATGTGACAAATGGGACAGTGACGAAAACTCCAGAACATCCATCAGCTCTTTTTTTTTTCTTTGAGCTTCGCTTATTTCTGCTTTCGTTCTTCCAGTCTTCTAGCAAGTTGGGATCTCAATTTATTTCAGTAAACACAGAAATGACATATTTTTCTGAAAATTGGAAAACTGAATTCATTTCTCATCTCATGATGATAATAAACGACATGGGGACATATAACTACTAATGACAACTGTAAATCGGTTTTTCTTAGGGACCGTTTATACGCGACAGTTATCTATGTTGCAAGTAATATCACAACAATTACAAAGGTCCGGAAATAATGTAAGTGAGTGGGAGAATTTAAAAGTTAACAATTGACGTTACATTCAAAAGCAAAAATAATATCAACGTAGGATAATCCTAGGAAATATTAAACATAGGCAGACACCAAATGATATTATACATGAATATATATATATATATATATAATACGGGGGGGAAATATATATAAATACAGATAAAATACAATAAATGCAATAAAAAAAAAAAAATGGATACAATAAATATGATATAGTGAATAAATACAAAATTGGATTGAGGTGCTACGGTATTGTAAATATATATATAATAAAAACATTAATTATAAAGCTATAAATTTAAGTAAAAGGTTTAAGTATCAGAAAAAGATAAAACACGCCCAAAAAATATAAATATAAGTTAAGAGATGGATTGTAAATTATAAATTATAGATTATAGAGATATGAGAGGTTAATAGAAACATTTACACGTTTCATAATAAATAGTTTAATTACGATATTATTTTATTTTTTTTATCGGTCCCGGACCATCTTTCTTTTATATTACACACGGTCAATCAACTATCTTTAATTTATTTTTATTATCTAATAAAAATTTATTGTTTATTGGTTTTGAAGATAGCTCTCATAAAAATTCATCCAAGAGCCCGAGAAAAAAAATCTATTTCAAATTGAAGTCGCAGTTTCTTCAATATTTACCAAAATATTGATTTTTGATAATTTAAAAAAAAATTTGCTTTTTGACAAACTTTGTCTTGGCAATCATTAAGCGTAAACAGTTCTACTTTTGCAAATTTATTCTTCTGTAAACTATATTTTATTAAATTTTTTAGTATTGTAGTAGTTTTAAGGATATGGAGCACCGAATGAAAAATGGGGAAATAAAAAGTTTTTTTAAAATAAAATAAATTTTAGAGAGAGTGCATCTTAAATGCTTCAATTTTAACATTTTAAGGACGTTTCCTTGAATTGTCAAGGTAAAACTTTTTATTTATTTATTTAATGTAATTTACATCTGTAAAAAATAATAAATATGTGGATATATCTATATGTGGATGTAGTAAACATCTTCTTTTCAGACGCCTCGGAGGATTATTAAGGATGGAAGATTAAGAACTAATGGGTTATGGTGGGTAAGGAGTTTGGAATGAAAAGACGCATATCTGTTTTGAGCCAAATCTGCAACGAATGGGATGTTAAGGTATTTGTGAATGGGTTTATTTGTAACGTAATAAGGAGCATCAAGGATTTTACGTACGATTTTGGATTGTAAGGATTGGATGCGGTAGGAATTTGATGGTTTGGTGGAGCCCCAGAGCTCAATTTCATATATCAAAATTGGTCTGATTATCGTAGCGTATACTAATTTTTTGTATTGAATGGGAAGTTTAGAGCGTTTGTCAAGTAAGTGTTGTAGCAATCTGAATCTACGAGAACTTTCTTGTCGTTTCAGTTTTGTGTGTGAATTCCAAGTAAGTCTCTTGTCAAGATGGAGTCCTAAGTATCGAATCTGTTCAACAGGCGTTAGTAGATTATTTAGAAAGGATACTGTAGGACAGGAGGGCAGAGGTTTACGACGGAAAGTAAAGGTGATCTGGTGGGATTTGTCAGGATTAATTTTGATTCTCCAGTTTTGACAGTATTCTTCAATGGATGTTATATGTGTCTGTAGTGTTTGTGATGCATTAGTAGGGTAATTTTTTACAGACAGTATATATGTGTCATCAGCGTATGTTGTTAGGACTGTGTTAGGGTGGGTTGGGATGTCAGCTGTATAAACGATATAAAGAGTGGGACCTAAGCACCTTGAGGAACTCCGGCGGACTGAGAAAAGAGAGATGAGTAGATTAGAAGGTTAAGAAATAATTTTTTTATAATTTTTGGTACAGCTCTATTTTTTTTATCCCCCCTTACCATGGTTGGCAAAATCATCAATTTTAAATCTAAACAGTAGGTATTCGATAAAACTAAAAAATTGGCGTGAATACTTGTTTTTTCTCCTATTGGACTTTAGACTATGGTTCAACACAACTCAAGTGGTACCAATTGATGATGAAATACAATGAACAATTTTCATAATTAGATAACAAACTGGAAACCTAAACTCTGAATCATTTATAACGTATGAGGCGTCTACAAATAGTAACTAGTTGTCGCGTATGCCCATATAGTTGGTAGTACTGCTAATCATCAAGTAAATTCTACTGTCACAACAATCCTTGTCGTCGTTTAGACGATGGTAGCGGCTGCGATAGTTCCCATTGTCACTGTTTTCGGACCTCAAACCACACACAAGTGGTGGCATGTTTATCACGCGATGACCAACCAGATTTTTTTTTTTTTTTTGAGGACCAATCGAGGAAAGATGTGAGAGCGATAACCACTGCAGTATCTTTCTTCATTCAGGAGTTCCATAAAACTTATCAAGAGATTAAATCATATTCAAATAAAAAACATTTTACGATCTCTTGGGTCACTATTAGCATTGATAGCGATTACGTTAATCTTCCTTATCATATTTCGAATCCTAGAAATATTTCGTATGGATATAAAAAAAAAAAAAATTATCAGGAAATAATATACCCTGCCGTAGTTAAATGATGAAATCTTAACAGGCTGTTTATGCTGATACACTGTTACCGTTGGTTTAGTATCATTTCATAGCCTTCTTTATAAGTATGATCAGATCTCAGGCTTATCTGTTATATTTTATGAGTGATTACTAAATCCTTAAATTAGCAATAAAATGTTCTTTTGGGGAGTTCGAATCCGAGCTTGATCTTTGAGAAAAACAAGGTTTACTTCCAAAAGATTATTTTGTACACGTTTTTGATAGTTTTAATCTTGATAGTAAGCTTAATACTTCAATGTTTTCTTAGGTTATATTTCTGATTTTTCTACTTAGGAATTTTGGTACTGAGTTCAAATTTCTACTTTGATCAGAACAATAAATATAATATATATTTTTTTTAATTTACACATAAACTTTCCATTTTTATTTATTTATTTGTTGGGGGAGGGGGGAGGGAGGAGTTCCTTCAGCACAGAACCTTTATTTTGACACATATCGATTAATTCCTAGAACCACATAAAATTTTTAAAAACCCAGGTTGACAACTTTTGGCAAAAAAAAAATTAAACTATGAAATATGACTTTACGGAGATTTAATTACAGAACGGTGCCATTTTATGAATATGTTTCGGGACTTAAATGGTGATTTTTGTTACATGGAAAAGATTTAGTAAATGATTAATACCAAAGTGATTTATTTACATTTTAATATAATACCGTTAAGAGCAAGAGTGGTGTAAGTCATTTATCATATCAAAATTAATTTTCATAAAAACTAATTATTTAATTAGGGCCGCCCGTAGCTCAGTGGTTTAGACGCAGTCTTACCAAGTCAATGTCTATGGGTGGTGCCGGTTCGAATCCGGCCTGGGGCGTTGACTTTTTTCATAGAGTGGCGGTCCCACAAAGGGAAAAACTTTGTTGACCCCCAACCATGGTTAGTCAATATAGGACTCCTATGGGAGTCTTAGCCGGAACAAAAAAAAAATTAATTACTTAGTCCATTAAATTCAAACGCTTTTAAATGATCGGATAATTTGAAAGACCGGTTTTAATGGAAAAAGTTTTTTCATACTGAAAACTTAATGGAATTTTCCCAAACGTTTAGAGTATCTCAGAATTCCTGGTTTGAATGATAATTAGCATTTTTTGACCGATTTCAATTAAGTTTAGCTATTTTTTTATTTGAGCGCTGTTACAATTTTTATTATTAAAAAAAGATTATTTTTTTTTGAGATCTTAAACTGAAAGAAATTCTCTTACCATGTTACTACATGAGAACTTTTTATTAAACATATTAAATTATTTTCTAATAATTTTCTGCTAATTATCACGTTCAGAAAGTTCATTAAAGATTTATTTAAAAGAAATAGTATATCAAATACTAAGAATCAAATTATGGTGTCCATTTATTTATATCAATAGCTTGATCGATTATTTAATGAATATGGTTCGATTCTGATGATTTAATTAAATTGTATTTATTTATTTTTCAGAGTTCAATTGTGTTCTATTATATTGTTTCATTACGAAATATATTGTTTTTTCCGTGATTGTTAATTTCAATTAACTTCATTATAATTTATAAATAGTTTGCTTAGTTGCTGAGCCACGATACATAAAAATACTATAGTCAAATAATAAAACAATAAAATACGAATTCACCATGTTCTGTAAAATTCATTAACTTTTTATGCATATGATAACAATCCAGTCTAAACATAATTACTTTCATATCAGTTTTTGCTTCTACTAAGAAGTTACTTTTATTTTATTTTGATCCTATGAATTATGTTATATAATTACTTTTAAAAGAAAATATTGCTATAATATAATTCACGCAACCATGTCATATGCATAAGTGTTTTAAAATGGAGGAAGGTTTCATTTTTATGATAAGCATATCTGATAATACATTAGATTTTAATAACCAAAAGGTTTTTATGAGGTTTCATCTTTTTTAATTAGTCCAATTTCTCAGCGCTTTGTTTTGAAATGGAGTCTAAGAAAAGAGTTCAAAACTTCTCAAGAAAGAGATGGACGATGGAAGATAAAATTTCCTGTTCTCCATCATTGCGAAAAATCCGATAAAGTTGGAAGGGTAATTATTTAGTTCCACTCCTCGAAAAAAGACGAGAACAATTACTTCTTGACGAGACTGTACAAAACCTTTAAAAATGAATTACCCGCCCATTCAACAAGGAATTTTTCCCTCAAGTGATGAATTCAAGAAGGCAACGTAACATAGAAGAATCTATTACTAAAGGAGCAAGACAAAATTCTTATTTGAAAACAATTTAAAGGAGACTAGAGGAAACAGTCTAATCAAGTTGATCCAATAAAGTTACTAGGATCTTCCGATTTCTATCCATAAAATAGATCAAGAGTTAAGTATCTAATATCAGAATTATATCTATGGGAAAATTAGGACTTTAATATTTATAGGAACATAGGAGAGATAGATATATTTTAAGAAAGAGATTAGATGTATTTTCTCAATTAAGAAATTTTATTCCCCCCTCCTTCAAACAGTTGTTTAGAGACGTCATATACAAAATTTAGGTAATGGAGAAAGAAATATTTTATTTAGCCATGCTGCCCAAATATATTGGGTTGCTATAACACATAGCGCATAGTACAAGAACAAGGAAGAAAAGAAGGCAGTTATCTCACCCCTATTTTAATGAAAACTATGTATAATTACTAGTAAAAATCGAAGAGTCTGCCAAGTATAGGTAGGGGGAATAAAAAATGGTAGCTGTTTCAAAAACTTCAAAAAAACATTAATTTTTCATTCGGAGCTCTATATCTTAAAACCTACCAACAACACTAGAAAATCTAAAAGAACATTATTTAAAGAAGAGTAAATTTTCTGAAATATTAGCCTTAATAGAGCTATTTAGATCGATCTATTAGCCTTAATAGATTATCGAGATATAGCTTTTTGAAAATCAATAGTTCATAAAAATGTACCGAAAGATTAGTAGTTAGTGTATTTATTTTGAGAAATCTATATCTCAGGAACCATAATACATAAAAATGTCTGCTAGCACTCAAATTAAAGCTAGTTAAATGTACTATAAAGTATATCATATATAATATATGCAATACTCACTTACAAACTCCCCCCGGGTATTTGTGAGGCCCGCTAGCCAACGGGTGGCACTCACAAAAATAGGCGTGGGAGCGACAAACCCATCCTATGAAAACCTCGTCATGAGACGCGTGATGAATTTCCTATATACATCGCGCGAGGCCTTGGACCTCTATGGTCTGCCGCGCCAATAATAATAATAATATCTCAGGAACTATGAGACGTATAGATGTTTATTAGCACTCAAATTAAAGCTAGTTTAATGAACTATAAAGTAATGTATGACCTTTATCTTCGTACCAATAGTAGTTTTCATGATATTTGCTAAAATAAATTGATGATATATACTTATAAACGAAAGAGGACAAAAATTTTCATTCGTTCATAACTCATTATTTTTTTTAGCAACTGAACAAAGAGAAAAATAAATTAATTAAATTTCAGTAAGGAAATAACAGTTTATATGTAATAATAAGTATAGTTAACAAAATTCTGCAGGACTGCGACTGAAGAGACTCATGAATTGCTTTGTAAGATTTATCTTTGGGTTCCCAAGGCGCTATCAAGTCAACCGCTGGTATACCGAGTTGAAGTGGCTCTATCCAACCTCCCGAAGGCAATACCTCCTTGGTGTTTTCCTATTCCAAGTTCTTAAAATAAAAAAACCGACCTATATCCTTGATCTCCTCACTCTTCGTTCATCCATCCATTCATTACACACCAGTTCCCAACCGATCGATTTATATATGCTCTTCTATAGAACCGCCTTCTTGAGCAAATCCTTCGTCATACGTGCAACCTCCTTCTGGAATTCTCTTCCCATCTTTACTCCATCCTCCCATCCTCATCCATTCTTTTCTTTAAACAACACCTATTCCTGCACTTATTGTATATCAACCCTCCCTCCTCCATCATTGTAATAAAATAAATAGGCATATTTTGATTAACATTATAAACAGTAGTTAAACCTATATCCTAATGTAATTTCATTTTGCTTACTGAAAACTTCTAAATGCTTGCCAGAAAAAAATCTTAATGTATGAACCATGTATTTATTCTTAGGGGACATATGTCCCAGAATAAAATATTTTTTTTATTTTCAAAAAGTGCTAAACTAACAGCATATTAAAGAGCTTCTATTTAATGTTTTTTCCTCAAAAATTTTCTATTACTGAGATATTGCATATTCCTGTGGGTTCAGTGTTTTCCTAGTAAGTTGATAGATGGTACAAGCATGGGGCTGGGAGGTTTGATCTTTCCTCTAGGTCATATGGTGATATTCAATACAGCAAAAACTCATATTTTAAAAAATTGATGTTTAGTTATTTATGCAGAATGTCCAGTTAATAACTATCGTATATGAGTGATTCTTTTAAAACTAGAAATTTTGAATGAGGAATTTCATGAAATAAAATGCAGCAGATTCAGCCATTTTTATTACTGAAATTTCATTCATAGAATTTTTCGGTTTTATCGTTATTAATCCAAAAAGTAAATTAATGATATGTAGGAATGACGAATGTCGACATTTTATCAAGAAAAAAATCATTTTTTCTCCCAAATCAAAGATATTACATTGGAATGAGAAAAATTCAAAACCAAAAAAGATAAAGAAATATTTTCAATTTTTTTATAATAAAATAGGTAATATTCAATAAATATAATATTTTATTATAAATGTAGCCTTCACGCTCATCCAAGCCTTGAATTTCCTAATAAGTGAGGGTGGTTATTATGGTTCTGGGTTTTATTAAAAAACCCTATCCCTTTGTCATCCCTATAATTTCTTTGTCGACGATTAAAATAAAAAAGGCAATGGAATGAGAATCTCGGCCTCAACTTTGTCAAGGATATTAATAAGTGATACATAAGATAAAGATGAAATAGAAACATATTTGATAAAAAATTACAAGATGGTGTTGTTTGACGACAAATGAATGAGGAACATGAACGAACACCACAAGTTATTATCTATAATAAGGTTCTAAGGATTGCAAATAAAAATAACGAAATTGCTGTAAGCGCTAGAGATAAATACCTGTGTTGCCTTGCAAAAAATAGTAATGAAATCACAAGAGTAATTTGTCCCACTGGAGGGGAAATAAAACTTTGTCAAAGGAATGATAGTTTGGCTGTGTGGCTGGGATAAAATAGGTTCTGGATAAGAAGGTTATAACAGGATTTTTCTTTTCTTATCTTAAAAATCTTGTAAACTGCAACAAATGTCACGTTGCAAAATATAACCTAAACGTATCAATTTTAGTGGTTTATGATTATTAAAAATGATGTTCAGTGATTTTAAGATTAAAGAATGAATGAAGTAGTAGTCGATGGCATATATAATGTTATAAAATTTATTGTAGCTAAAAAATATTGATGGGGGCAGCAACACACATCGGATACAAAATACCGATTTTGGGGAGAATCGCCCATATGTTTAATGATTCTTTTATACCGAGGGGGAAGAACCCTACTCTTCTTCAAAGCAAAAGTGAAGCCAAAAAAGCCAAAGAGAAAGGAATGTTTACGTGGTCGTAAATAGGAATGTCATTTTAATCTAAACTGAAACAGAAAGCAGCCAGTGATTGGCTCGTACTCCTCTATCACGCCCCTGAAAGGCACATGAGCTTACCCCCTCCATTATACTGCTTCCTTCAAGATTTTACATAGCATTTCCAAGTGAATTGAAACCTTTTTCAAGGCAAATATAACCTTTTTCATATGAACATTTTAGATTTCAGTTGAAACCTTTTCTATTGAAATTTAACCTTTTTCCAAATCAATTGTAACTTTCACCTATTTCATATCTAACTATTTACATATCATATGTAACTTTTTCCATTTTAATTGAAATCCAACCAGATATAATTTTATAACAATTATATTTGATTTCTTTCATTATTTAAAAATAATAATGTTAATTTCGATGATAAATTTTCAAATAATTTTGAAGTATTGGAGTACATCCGACATTTTTTTCGTTTATTAGACAATTTATATTAAGTTCTAAATTCAGCTAGATATACAATTAATGACAACCAAAATTTAAGTTGTTCATTTATTCTTAAATGGCTATTAATACATAAACAAAAGGATGGTTGGGCACTTATTTACGGTTATTTCAAATTATAATTAAATGGTTATTTATATATAAATAAAAGTATAATTGGGCACTTATTTACGCTTTTTTCAAATTATAATTACGACCATTATTGATTAATTAAATTAACTAATTATTTTAAAAATATGTTCATGTTGAAAATAGTAATTTCAGAAATATATTTTAAAGGAAATAATAATAAACAAGATAATCATCGTAGTCGAAGGCATTTTCAGGAGATATGACATTTAGAATTCTTATCTATACGTTCGGATTCTGTTAAATTGCTGAATATTTTCGAAAAAAAAAATACTTCCCAGTTTCCTTGAATGGTTCTCTCAGAAGTGCTGTTGACAAGACTATAAGTTGCAATTTTTTTTTTTAGCGTTATTATGTTCCTTTTAATTCCAAATATCGTTTATATTTTGGCGCTCTTCCAGTTCGGAACACGTTCGAGATGTCTCATTTGTCTCTGAATCGAGCAGATATTGAAGGTACCGGTTTCAGTACTGAGTGGTTGGATTGAGTAAACGTGAGTGTTTTTCTGTGTTATCCCAGAAAGGAGGTTGTCACCTTCGGCTTTTGAGGATAAATTTAAAGGATCTTCTTATCTGTATGGCTTTCTAAGGCGATTGTAACGTCCACTTAGTTTGACAACATTGTACTCTTGTGGTGCAATAATATATACCTGAGTTCAGATATGGTATCTACCAATAGATCTCCAACACATCGAACAAAATAGATATCTGTAGTTGTGAACTTAGCTTATAGGTATGAAGATTAGCTAAACGTATGCAACTAACTAGTAGGGAAGATGGTCGGGTGGCAGCAAGAAAGGAACACAAAATATCAGAAAAAATTAATTATTAGTAATCAACGTTACAATTTTATTTTCAGTTAATTAGGTCTCTGATTGAAGAACTGATTCATTGAAATCTTGCTACCAACAGTCAAACTGAAACTTTTAAACCTAAAAAAACGTTCAGTTAAATGAAGTTATTACACAGACCGGATTTTCGTGTAATTGCATCTTGTGTTCCCCAGCTTCAAATTCCACTAAACCTCGACATAAATTCGAATCATAAAAAAACATTCAAATAACACTAATATTAATTTTTTTTTACAAAATTACACGTTTTGGTTTTTTTTTCAAAATATATATATTTGCCTCTCGGACGTGTTCCATGTAGGCGCTCATTAAGTAGTTTATTTGGGACCTGCCCTGTGCAACCTACCAATTCTCACAAATTTTTCACCTTCTGCCTCACCGATTAAAAATACACTTCTCTGTTCTCTGTTCGTGCGTATTCTCCAAGCTGAACCATCCTCTACGGGGCCGTAGATGCATCTGAATATCTTTCTCTCAAATGTTTGGAGATCCCTTTCATGGGACTTCGAAAATGCCCAAAGTTTGGGTTTTTTACTTCTCAAACTTTCGATCTCTAGTTACAGCCCTTCTTGAGGGAGCTTTTCAATGTTCAGGGGAAAAAAAATATTTCCCGTTAAATTAGTGCTCTTTACAAGTAAGGTTGAGAGCCAAGTTGAAAAAACTTTACACTCTGTGTAATGTATGGTGTGGTTCAGTTTTCAAATAAAAAAAAAATACATTTCTTCGACCTAAGATAAGGAGGGCCTGGAAGGACACGAGGCAGAGGAGGTGCAGAAGAAAATGGTGGAACAAGTCAAAGAGGTGAAAGATAAGGGAGCATTTTCAAGTACTACTTTTCCAAGATTCCTCGTATATCCTTTCAGATAATAGTTTTCCATGTTCTGGAGTTCTCTTCATTTCTCGCAAAGAGATTTAGGATAGACGTATTAAGATTCTTTCTTGTATTATATTTCAACATGTCTTCTCTCGAGGTCGAGAGTAGCCCCTCCTGCTAAGAACTGCACCACCTCATAAGGCACTCACTATACACTAACGGTGCTCTACTGACATATATCACGTAACAATACCTGATTTATTGTTATTGCAGTGAATGGCACATATAAATTGCCAACCCTCCCATCGTCGAGAACTCCTACTGAATATTTATAGTAGAAGGCCGTCCCATGAGGATGGGAGTAGCGATGTCCAGTACTAGGAATCGTTTTATCTAATTTAATAAAATTTAGTTCTATATAACAAAATGTTTGAAATTTTTATATGAAAATAGAATTAACTATTAATAATTTTACTATATTATTTTTACTTTCACATACCTATATATGGAATGGATAATAAGGGAAAGTATTGGGGTCGTGAAAAATTTCTAATTCGTATTTTCGGCGAAAAAACATCTTTTGAGTCATTCTGAGTCCAAAAAACCTTGTCTTGCAAAATGGTGGGAGGGTTTATTTGTGAACAGCTTAGCTCAAAAACAAAAAGTCGTAAGAAACTGAAATCACATAGTTAATGTGGTTTTATACATGGGATGTGACAGCAAACTTCTCGCAAAAATCAACTGACCAATATTTCATTGTAATGTTTTGTTCTTGGTAAGAAAAAGTTAATATTCGTTACTTCCAATTTAAGAGCCTTAAATATGTATTTTTATAGGAATATAAATATAAAAACATTTCCTTATTTTTTAAATAGTTGAGGTGAAAAAACTTTCAAGATGAATATAATCTATTCTATATTGTTTATTATACAACGTTTTGGGACAATAGCTCTTTACAATTCCACAATCAAGTTATTTTAATCAACAATTGTTACATATGTTTATTTAAAAATCTTATAAACATATTTATCACATATTTGTGATATTTTTAATTACCATTTTGAAATCATGTCATCTATATAATTATAGTTTAAAATTGTTTTACACTGCATTATTTAATTTATTGTCTTTCAATATTGGTGTATTCATCTTTCTCTGTAGCACAAACCAATGTTTTATATTGGACATTACCTCTTTGGACCATATCGACTAAATCAAACTTTCTAAAAAGTAACTCCAGAATAAAACATTTTCCCTTTTATCGTCTTGGATTTTTTTTTATTTTTAAAAATCATGAAAAAATCGTTATCGTTTAAATTTACTCAAAACTTGAGGTTTTGCACTAGATTTTTATTTTATAATAAAATATATCAGTTATTCCATACAAGTTTTGAAACAATTAAAAAAAAAAAATTAATGACGTGTTTTGCTTGGTCAACCCACAGGGTAGTGGGTCCTTTCGTTTGCTACCCTCATTGTGTAAATGTCATTCGGAAAGTAATCAAACTTGTACAGACAAAATATTATAAGAATGTGGGAAGTCGGAGTTGAAGAAAAAGTTTTGATTGTATAAGAAACACCATTTGCTAAGGGACTTTTGCTGTCTTCCATTCTCGTTAGACTTCAAGACTGGACTTCAAAGGTTAGGCGGGGATATCTTTCATAACGGATCAGGGTGTGTTCTCTGGCCTGATTGATCGGATAGCGTCGGACCAGTTTGTAGCAAAAGTTTCCACAAACTAAGTTATCATGTACGGCGATTAATTTCCATGTTCTCCGACAGGACTGAAAACTTGATAATTGAAATACATTTGGTTAGAAATGTTATCAACTCAGCACAAAATACTTAAACGCTGTGCCTCATAACATCGACAGATGTATGGAAGGAAGAAACATTGCCACAATGGATCGAACCTGTTATTAAAACGTGATTATTAAGTAGACTTGCATGTAAGCAAACATGTTGTTATGTGTCGTGATTTACTCTTCATTGGGATGAATGACCCCTGGATTTTGACATGTAAAGGCACGATTTAAAAAAAATAATTTTGGGGCGGTGCGCTGGACCAGACTGATGTTGAATCAGACTCGACTTTCACTCACCTTCTAATTTGAGCTGAAATTGATTTTAACTTGTTTCAGAACATACATATGTATATTATTCACTGTGGCAATACTTTTCTACTATACCTCTCCGAAATCAACAAATTTTTTTTTCGAAAACATTATAGCAGAAATATTTTTATTATTTATTTATTGTAAATTTACAACTGTACAAAAAAAATACGTTAGATAAATTCGAGAAATGTTTCAAACTGATGATAATCTTGGGAAGGAACCACCCAATAGTTGTCCTTCAAACATTAATTTAAATTAGAAGGTCCCGTAGCCATCTTCATTTCAGATACCTCGAAGGACTGTTAAGGATGAGAGTAGAGGGAATATGGGGGAGCTGGTGCATTTTTTTGTGGAGGGAGTTCCTCGACTTGCCACCAGAGTGCAGGGTTGTTAGTTCAGACGGTGACCG
>NW_027108421.1:0-1832 GCF_000696795.3 Halyomorpha halys
GAGAGAGAGAGAGAGAGAGAGAGAGAGAGAGAGAGAGAGAGAGAGAGAGAGAGAGAGAGAGAGAGAGAGAGAGCGGAGACAGACTCATACCATCATACTAATCTGACGAAGTCCAAGTCTGACAGTCCAAGAGGAGAAAAAAATTAATTATTCCCAATTGTTAATTACTTTAATGATAACCATCCATAATTACTAGTTAAAATTGAGGAGTCTGCTAAGTATAGTTGGGGCAATAATGGTGGCTGTTTCAAAATCTTAAAAAAATATAATTTATTATTCGAAGCTCCATATCTTTAAAATTACACGAGAACATCCAATAGAACATCTTTTAAGGTAGAGTAAATTTACTAAAATATGAGCTCTAACGTTAGGTATTTCTCGAGAAAAGATTTTTTTAAAAGCAAAATTTCATAAAAATGTACTGAAAAATCTGTAATTAGTAAATTTATTTTGGGAAAACTATGAGGAACCATTTGGCCTTCAGATATTAAAGCTAATGTACTATAATATAGTTTATGACGATTTCTTCTTGTTCGGAAAAAAATTCATATAATAAATTCACATTTATATGCAAATATCATAAAAATTACAGCCGCTACGAAGATAAACGTTATAAACTACATTAAACTAGCTTTAATAAGAGTGCTAAAAGACATCTTTACATCAAATGATTCCTGATATAAAAATTTCTCAAACTAAATTCACTAACTTCTGATTTTTTAAGAAATGTTGCTTTTTAAAAAGCTATATCTTGGGAACTACTGAACGTAAATAGCTCTAATATTTTAGGAAATTTACTTTACTTAATTTAAAAACCTAAGTTCTCTTAGGTTTTCTAGTGTTGTTGGTAATATTAATGATACAGAGCTCCGAATGAAAAATTAAGTTTTTTTTAACGCTTTGAAACATCCGCCATTTTTTATTCCCCCTACCTATACTTGATAGACTCATCATTTTCGACTCGTAATTATACATAGTTTTTATTAAAGTAATACAAAATTGGGGTGAAATAACTGCCTTTTTTTTCCTCTTTGGCTTTGGCTGATTTTTCGTTATAAACTTTTTAAAAAACTGTATCTTGGTATACTTTTTTTTTTTTTTTTTTTTTTGATAGATATTACAATCTCCCACAGAGTTGTGGGCAATAGATAATAGTGATGAATGATCACATTCATACTAAAATAAGAATACAAACAAATAAATGAATGAAAAAAAAAAGTCTCTCTTAAAATATATTTTTGTACTTTTAACGTTGTTCTATTAGGATTTCTAGCATTGTTAGTAATGTTAAAGATATAGAGATCCGAATGAAAAATTGATTTCTTTTAACGATTTAAACCAGACACCATTTTGTATTCCCCTACCTATACTTGGCAGACACATCAATTTTGATTAGTAATTATACATATATTTAATAAAGTAATAAAAAATTGGGGTTAAATGCTTGACTTTTTTCAACCTGGCTCTCCCATACATAGTGGGACATTATTAATTAAATTATCTTAGACATTAGATTTCCTCTAGAAATCAAATGCTGGTCTCTTGTTGTTACGAAAAAATGTCTGTATTCGAAAAACTGTATTTTAGGAATTATTAAACGTACATATGTCTATTTCGTTTCTAACAGGAGGAGACTGTCCATGTTGGATCACCGATTTCAATGGAAGTTTAAATACTAGGTCGAAAAATGTTGAAGGCTTGTGTTCATACCTATGTATAAAATTATATCATCGACATCACATAATCAGAGATGATAAAATCGTTGATATGTGTTCAATGGTTCTTGTCATTTCGGCCTTAGGGCCCAGAGATATTTATATATCTATTATATA
>NW_027108421.1:4702-5132 GCF_000696795.3 Halyomorpha halys
TTGGAGAGGTTTGTCGGGAGGTGCGGTCAGCAAACAACAACATAAATAAACAAAACAATATTTATTTACTTTATGCCGACGTTTCGACCTGAGTTGACCTTTGGGTTTCATAATTTTACATATCACTGGTTTTAAGTTTTTTTAAATCCAAAAACTTGACTTCTATTTTATTATTGGTATTTCATATCAATTGTTGTGTCTTAACGGTCTTTCTTGACAGTTACGTTTCTAGCGAATCTTTGTCTGTCCGTCGCCCACTCTTGTTGCCTTTCTAAAATCAATCAGTTTTGGCCCTGCTTCAACTCCTTACTATAAGTCTCCTCTCTCGTTCTCATATTTCTTACATTATTCTTTTCCCATTTTCCATATTCTACCTTTTTACTTCCATATATCTAGAGGGAGGTTGCACGTATGACGAAGGATTTGT
Source organism: Halyomorpha halys (assembly GCF_000696795.3). Lineage (NCBI taxonomy): Eukaryota > Metazoa > Arthropoda > Insecta > Hemiptera > Pentatomidae > Halyomorpha > Halyomorpha halys. Next base: position 5,130 of record NW_027108421.1, read on the forward strand.
TAA
>NW_027108422.1:0-5929 GCF_000696795.3 Halyomorpha halys
CAACACAGCCTGCCACGTTTGCTCATCGTCGAAGGTGACTGAAGTAGTGGTCTCCATGTTTCTCTAGAGGCACTTTTATATTTTGCAAAGAAAAGGGATTTATAAAATTATTTCCTTTTATAATAAAAACCTTTTTTATGTGTAAAAATTTTTTTAAAATTTAAAAAAAAAAAAAAAAAAAAAAAAAAAAAAAAAAAGAGTCAACATATTGATTTGATATTGCCCCTGGATTCGAGTTCCAATGCGACCTGTAAAGTTTCTAAGTATTGCGGGTATTGTAGCTCCACAGCGCCGTTCTCTGGAGTTGGTAGGTTTAAAATTACTAGCTTTTTAATATCTTCGTATTTTAATCTTTTGGCTGGCCATTATATATATATTTTTTTTACTACGCCAAAGGAGGCATTTCTTCCATTTTGTTTTCAATGGATAATTCTTCCATTTTGTTTTTCTGCTGCTCCAGGAGTGATCCAATCTTCTGTAGCCTTTCCATGCTTTCAAAGGAAAGCTCGTACTGCTTCTGAAGAGAGTCCTTTATATCTGATAATACCTTAAATTAAAATATATGATATTCTATGATTTTGTTACCATTGTACAATTTACTAGATTGGTTTAATAGCTTTCTTGTTTGATTTAATTGCTCAGTTTTGTAATTACATATGTGAAATATTATATAATTAAACCAATAGGTCCAATTCAAATGTGTTTCTAGCTATGGGTTTTTTACCGTCAAAAAGTTGACTAGATCGGTTTAATAGTTTTATGGTTTGATTTGAATGCAACACAGCCTGCCACGTTTGCTCATCGTCGAAGGCGACTGAAGTAGAGGTCTCCATGTTTCTCTAGAGGCACTTTTATATTTTGCAAAGAAAAGTGGAAATATTAACGAAAATGTACACTCATAAAGGACTATATTTTCCTGTACAAAAAGATAAAGAATCAATGTTGCTCTAGATTGCTTTTTGCTAAGACGTTATTTAAAATTATCTCGTTTTGAGATACCTAATAAGTTAGTTTTTCTTTTTTCTAGAGGCTTTATTTTCGCGTAGAACATATCCCTCAAGTAGGTGATTGTCCTTTTGCAACTTACAAAACTTATTAAAAGAACTATACTAGATTAGTGATTATTATTAACTGACGCCAATCCCCCCTCTCTCTCTCTCTCTTCCCAATTTTGCTGAACATTGTATTTTTCTTTTGTCTTTGTCTTTCTTATGTGTTTTTGTAAAATTTAAAAAAAAAATGCAGGATACTCTTCGGCTTCATGTTCCTACATTGCTTGCTCTCTCGGGCGAGCTGTCTTCTATTTCACGAGAACAGGGTCATTCTCGTAAACTGACTAGTTAAGACAATAAAATAAACTAACCCTCTAATAGTTGGGTTGTAATCAATTTCATAAGTTGATATTTATATGTATCTAGTTTTGATTTATGGATTTTCCTTTACGAAATCGGCACTGATCTAGTTTTTACCTTTTATTACATCATCTTGATATGAAGCAGGTGACAGTTTTTTTCGACGTGGGTTCGGATTTATAAAATTATTTCCTTTTATAATAAAAACCTGTTTTATGTGTAAAATTATTGTTTAATAATACCAAAAAAAAAGTCAACATATTGATTTGATATTGCCCCTGGATACGAGTTCCAATGCGACCTGTAAAGTTTCTAAGTATTGCTGGTATTGTAGCTCCCCAGCGCCGTTCCTTGGAGTTGGTAGATTTAAAATTACTAGCTTTTTAATATCTTCGTATTTTAATCTTTTGGCTGGCCATTACATATTATTATTTATTATTTTTTTTTTTTTACTACGCCAATGGAGGCATTTCTGCCATTATGTTTCGTATAGCTCAATACAGTTTAGCTCTGCCGATATAACTTCTGTCTTTAATATATATCCCGATATAACTTCTGTCGCTTCGGGCCATTTCTTTCGCCATGTCCATGGTGATAGGAAGAAGATTACATATTATTTGGGCTGGCATATTTGTATTTTATAAAAGGAACATTGTCCGGGTACGGTGAACAGAACTCAAATAGTAATTAAACTATTTAATATGTGGGGATTTTGTTCTAAAACACATTCAAATGGCTATACAAATCATTTATTGTCCTTGTTTTTGAAGTTTCAAATTTAAATCATTCCAATAGCCTGTAAGGTCGTCTATGCTAAGTCACATATCCATTTTGGGTCACTCAATTCAGATAGTGGTTTATCTTTTATTTTATAAAATCTGCTATCTCATTTCTAAGCTCGTAAAACCGTTTCAGCCTTTTTCCCTTTGCTTAGCTTTCTGACTTCACAATATTTTGTTACTTCGCCATATTCGGCTGATATTTCATCCAAAAACGCCTTAAACTTACGATGGTTAAGCCCTCGGGATCTAATAAAATTAATACTTTTTACTACCGCATTCATAACATTCTGTAGTCGAATGGACTTAAAACAAAAGTTCTGTTGGTGGATAATGCAATGAAGGACTATCAAATCATATTTTTGCACATTTAATTCAGTTGCTTTTTATTCATTCAAAATTCCGATGAAACCTTTACGTAAGCCGACCATAGAAGGTGCACTATCTGTGCATACACCAACTAATTTTAACCATGGCAAGCCAAAACTTGTGTTATACCTTTTGAACTTCATTACAAGTGTCCTCTCCTGTAGCGGTTCCTTTTAGTGGCTGTAAAACGCTGTAAGGGGGCAACGGAAGCAGCGTGGTAACGCGCCAGTCTACCAATCCACAGGTTGTCAGATCAAATCCCGGTCCCACCCGGGATTTTTTCAAGCATATAAATATGCAATACTAAGTCACATCCTCCCCCGGGACTTTGTGAGGCCCGTTAGCCAATGGGTGGCACTCACAAAAACATAGGCCTGGGAGTGACGAACCCACCCTGTGAAAATACCACGTCAAGAAACGTGCGATGTATTAGGAAATGCATTGTGCGAGGACTTAGGCTTCTATGGTCTGTTGCCCATTTAATGATAATAATAAAGTAAAGTCTATGCTCTGGAAAATGATTCAAAACCTGCCATACGGTCAGTCAATGTTGTTTTTATATCATTAGCCATCATTTCTACACGTTGGACAATAGTTCGTCTCGACAAACTAATTTTTTCAAATTCGTTTTTATTTTCAGGACACAAAACACTGCAAACTCCTAAAATACACTCCTTGATAAGTTCTCTTTCGGCAAATGGTTTTAATGACTTTGCTAATTTTGAACTAACTATAAAACTAGCTTTCACAACTTTATCGTGTTGTGTTATTTGTTTATAAAACATTTGCTGCCGTTTTTCCAAATTTGGGGTAAGCTTCTGGATTTTGTCTTTTCTTATTTGTCCTGTCGGTGAATGCAGCTTAGTTGAGTAATGCCTCTTTATATAGAATTCTTTGAAGTGGATTCATTTCACAGCAAACAAATAGGCTTATCATTGTGCTAGATAAAAAAGAATTAGTTAGCACTAAGTAGTACGAATCATAGAGTAAGTAGAATCGATCTAAAAATATATTTGACTCTCTTTTCATCGATAGGTCCAACGTTTACTCATCGTCGAAGGTGACTGAAGTATTGGTCTCCATGTTTCTCTAGAGCCACTTTTATATTTTGCAAAGAAAAGTGGAAACATTAACTAAAATGTAAACTCGTAAAGAAGGGATATTTTCCTATACAAAAAGATAAAGAATTGTGTTATTTGTATATGAAACATTTGCTGCTGTTTTTCCAAATTTGGGGTAGGCTTCTGAATTTTGTCTTTTCTCATTTGTCCTGTCAGTGAGTGCAGTTTAGGATGCTTTGTTGAATAATGCCTCCTTATATTGAATTCTTTCATCACTGAAATGGATTCATTTCACAGCAAACAAATAGGCTTACCATTATGCAAGATAAAAAAGAATTAGTTAGCACTTAGTAGTGCGAATCATAGAGTAAGTAGAATCGATCTAAAAATATATTTGACTCTCTTTTTATTGATAGGTCCAAAGTTTACTCATCGTCGAAGGTGACTGAAGTAGAGGTCTCTATGTTTCTCTAGAGGCACTTTTATATTTTTCAAAGAAAAGTACAAAAAGATAAAGAATTGTGTTATTTGTTTATGAAACATTTGCTGCTGATGTTCCAAATTTGGGGTAAGCTTCTGAATTTTGACTTTTCTTATTTCTCCTGTCAATGAGTGCAGCTTAGAATGCTTAGTCGTTTAGCAAAAAGTGTTGTTTAACACTTTATTTTTGGACTGAAACTTCTCTAGGACAAATTGGCCTAAATAAGACAAACAGTTCTTCTAAGCGCATGTTCTGGATGATCCCAAAAATAATTTATGGTTCACTTTTTTTTTTTTTTTTTTATTTATTTATTTAATGTAATTTACACCTGTACAAAATAATAAATACAATCATTAAATTGGATGAATGTTTCAAACACTTGAAAATCTTGGGAAGGAACCACCCATTGGTTGTACTAACCATTAATTTAAATTAGAAGGTCCCGGGCCATATTCTTTTCAGACGCCTATGAGGAGTATCAGGGATTGTTAATGATGACCCATGAGAGTGTAAGAACTAATAGATTAGGATGGGTAAGGAGTTTGAAATGAAAAGATACATATCTGTTTTAGGCCAAATGTGCAACGAATGGGATCTTAAGGTCTTTGTGGATGAGTTTATTTCTAAATTAATAAGGAGCATCGAGGATTTTGGATTGTAAGGATTGGATGCGAGAGGAATTTGATGGTTTGGTCGAGCCACAGATCTCGATTCCATGTGTCCAAATTGGTCTGAGGATAGTGTAGAATAAATTTTTGTAGTGACTGGGAAGTTTATAGCGTTTGTCAAGTAAGTGTTATAGCAATCGAAATCTACTAGCAGTTTCAGTCTTTTTATGTGGATACCAAGATGGAGTCCTTAGTATTTAATCTGTTCAAAAGGCGTTAGTGGAATATTTAAAAAGGATACTGTATTACTGTAGGATACTGCTACATTTAATCTAATAAATACAAAATTTTCTGAAAGGGTTAGTGCTACTTAAAAATAAAATCCCAAAATTTAGAACTGCACGAAGAACAAGATGCTATATATTTTACGAAATTTTCATTCACCAAGAAACCACTCAGAGGTTATAATTTTTATGAAATGAAAACAAATGTAAAAAAAGTATCTTCTATACAAAAAAAGAAAAGGATAAGAATATTGTGGTGACTTGGATACCGAATTCAAATGAAGACATCCAAGTCGCTGGTCATGCCTATGGTGACCGCCGAGTAGGCTTCGGACTGCCCGCACCTGAACCAGACGTACTTGATTTTCTCCACTTTTGCTTCTGCCTGGCTAACCAGTAGAGGTGCTTGTTAGCGGGCGTCATGGCTTCGCTCAGATATATTCGGTGTGCGTCGTTTTCGTCCCAACCTAAGTGACGAGTGGAAAAGTCCCATTTGGCTCTTCTTTGCCGCACTAGCCCATCTCTTACTGTTTGGCGCACGAATCTCACTATAATAGAGCCCGGCGCTCCTTCCTGTTTAGATTTGAGGCGTACCGCATGCTCTAGATCGTCCGGACACAGCTTCACCCCCCCCCCCCCAGGCCTGCACCAATACTGAGAACTGTTCCCACAAGGGTCTCTCCCTGCTTCTCCGGGATTCCTCTAATCTCCACTGTATTTTTTAGGTTGTTTTGCTCAGTCTGATTAAGTCTACCCTCAAGGTCCGATAATTTAACTTTGAGATTTATGTTTTAAATTGATAATTCTTCCATTTTGTTTTCAATGGATAATTCTTCCATTTTGTTTTCAATGGATAATTCTGCACTCCCAAACCATTCACGCCTGCCACTGTTGATTTTGGTACGAGACCATTGGTGGATATTATGATTGGAGTTGTGGTAACTCCCTCCAAGTGATACAGTTCCTTCAATTCTATCCCCAATTCCTGATATTTC
>NW_027108423.1:0-1824 GCF_000696795.3 Halyomorpha halys
TATTTTAAAGAAATTATGTTAAAATATGTACAAAAAATGTACTTAGAGAAAACAGCTGTTCTATAACAAGACATTAATTAGTAATTGTAATAAAACTAATTGATTAATAATTAATTACTCAGAATGAATTATGAACAAATTATAAATGGAAATAAAGAATAATACTTATTAAAAAGAAAAAAACTTTAGAAAAATATTTAAAACTTTGAAAGAAACCAATTATTCAGCAGGGTCAGTTACAAAAGTATTGCAGATTAAATGCATTTTTACATTTTCAAATACAAATCTTCGTCGGTTTGACCGCAGACTGGATTTGTACCGGCTAAAAGATCTTTCAACATTTACTTATGTTATACGGGCATACTTAAATGAAGCTATTTCCATTGCATCTAGTTCGGTATTCTGCATCACCTGGGCGGCTGTGTCATCATTTCTTATAATAAGGAATAAGACCCTTGCTCTTTTTAATTGATTCTCATAAAATTCTTGATGTAATTCTGTGTGAAAATTTATTATTGCCACTGCTTTTAATTTGTGTTCAAAGGTAAAGAATTACGCACTATTTATGATAAATGATAAATTTCACCTTTTAAGTTTCTTGCGTTCTCTAGAATTTTACGTACTTGCTGCGAAAAATGTATTTACAATTGAACAAATAATTTAAGGAAATATGTGATTCAGGACAAAATACCTAAAAATAACAAATATTTCAGAAAATATGTGATTTACAACAAAGTTTGTAAAAAAAGGCCAAATATTTAAAAATATGTGAAATAAAAATGGCTTCTTTTGGCCAGAAATGTCTTGAAACATCTTTAGTTAGTAAGGAATCGCAGATATCATGGTCAGGTAAAAATATGTGAAAACATAAAAATCCTATCCCTAGTTATAAGTATAGGATTGTAAGAAGCCCTATTTAAAGTCATGTTAAATGTTAAATGCATAAGAGCTCCTAGCGGATTTTCTGAGCAACTTGTTTAGTAACCTTTCCTTGGAAAACTTCTTGTTATTGTTTACTTTTAAGTTGTTGTTTATTAGGACTTAAGGACGTAACAACGCCCATAAACACTTCTAAGTTTTGATTAAAGTAATTTATTACAACATGCCTAAAGCAAGTGAAAATTGAAATTTATATGAAAGTTTGGTTATTGAGTGTCTTGTTTAAAAACGTCCAAAACAATACTAACACAATGAAAGCACAAACTAGGAGCAAGTAACTTAACACGACAACCAAAATTGTAACGAGCTCAGCTGGTCTGTTGTGTGACGTCATTCTCGATTTAACAAACTTAGTAACAGACTCTCAACCATGTTATATGTTATATCGTTTTAACATGCTAAAAGAAGGAAATATTTCTCCATTTAATAAATGTTTTTCCATTTAATACGCTTTAAAATGTTAAACTAAAGATTATGAATACCCCTAGTGTGTAATTTTAGTAGTTGCCATATTTATCCAGTGAGGAAAAACGAGTCCTTTCTGTAGTAGCCCACACTGTGCTCTCTTTACGACATATTGGAAATATTTATTAATCATTACTAATGACCAACATTTTCTTACTCAATCTAACATTTTTCTCCTTAGAGAAATGTTAATTATCCCATAATTAAGTCTGCTATTGTATTTGTTCGATTATATTTGTTTTGAGATCATTTGTATTAATAACATTTTTTTAATATTCCATTGTATACAATATGACTAAACTACAATCTATATTACAAAGTTTTAGTATAAGTATTATAAAATTGTTTGGTTAAGTCTCAATTAATCTGGACCATTTTCATTATACTTCACAATTCCAGAATATGCCTATTTCATCCATA
>NW_027108423.1:7454-8299 GCF_000696795.3 Halyomorpha halys
ATAAAAAATAAGTGTTAGACTGCTACTTAGAATTTAAATTTTGGTCCATTGTTCGTAACACTGTGCAACTTAGAAAAGGTATCATGAATTTCAAAAGTTGTTTTTGAGATGGATTATCACCATGGCATTGTTGGGTAACAAGTAGTTTTATGTGGTAGGTCAGGCTGTTTGTAGCTGAGGGAGTTAGGGCGTCACCTTAACGACCTTGCAACTGTAGCGGTGCTGGTCCGAATTCGGCCTAGGGGGTTTATATTAATATCATAGTGATGGCGATCCCACGGAATGAAAACTTGAAACCCCATTATGGTCAGAATAGGTTGGTTTCCTGTAGATAAACCCTCCTCCTCACATGTAGAGGAAATGACATGGTAGGGGTAATAAAAAAAAATAGAAAAGACTTCATATTGTAGTAAATGATGATCTATAATTATGGTGTGTTTTTAATCAAATTCATTTAGTCAAATGATTTATCTATTTTTTTAAATATAATAGTAAAAATTGTAAAAACTGCCATGTTTATTAGTCATAAAGCTCTTAGTAATTTATATAATAATAATGTGAATCGCTATAATCCCTGAAAGGTAAGAGTGTTTACCCAAAAAAGGGCACCTACATTATATAGGGAGGGTGGGCCACTGGAAGTTTTCGAACACACAGGCTTGACTCACGACTAATGTGACAGAATAAATAATGAATAGTACAGCCGGATTGGAACCCGGGTCCTTACAGTTAGTTACACAGTGCCATATACACTGTGCTAGCCCGCTCTCCGATGTCATGGTAATAAATGGTAATATGAGTCAAAAATAAAAGATAATTACGATAATATATAAAAATTAATGTAT
>NW_027108423.1:8349-13723 GCF_000696795.3 Halyomorpha halys
ATTTTTATTCAGGGCGATCAACATCTAGGTTATTACACCCTTTTTACTTTATTTATCTTCTTGTCTTTGACATTTGATAGTTGAATGTTGACTATTTCCTTTTTACACTGGTCGATATTGGTGAATTATATTTTAGTATAAAGTTGAATTTCTTTCAGAAATTTTATTATTTTGTCTATGGATTCTGTTGAGTCTTTAAGGGTCAATTCTCTTGTACGAGGAATTTTATTATTTTCGAATGCTTGACGAAATGATGAGCATTCTTCAATTATATGCTTTATCGATAACAGGGACTGACAGGTTTGGCATATAGATTGGTCCTCTTTTGTTTGTTAATTTGGAATGTCCTATTCTTACTCTTGCAACAACCACTTCTTCTCTTCTGTTTTTCCTTATGGCACTTGTCCATTTTTGTGTGTTTTTTTTTAACATTTCTTAATTTATTGGTGAGTGGTACGTCAGCCCACATTGAATCCCAACTTTTTCGGATTCTGTTTAACGCAGATTAAAAGATGGGACATTCAACTTTCCAACTGTTGTATTAATATAGGAATTGGATAAAATTCAGAGGGGTTATGAACGATTATATGAACAATGGTTATCGAAATAATAAAAAAAATCTTGCGAATAAATCGAAGTGAAAAAATTTTAATTTGTTTGAAAATTGGTGTTTGAGGGTTTCATACGGCGCTAAAAACTAATATGATTTGCTTTTTCCTAAAAACAATTTTTTTGACCCACTTTATAAAAATCCTCAAATAAAAAATCATTTCATAGAACCAGTAATATTATTTCTTATTCTTCAGAAAGAGATAAATCGATCGGTATGTAATTACCATGAAAAATGTATATTTTTGAGCTAAGTGCCAGAAAAAATCCTGAAAATTTTGCAAACACTCTTATCACATATATGGAAGTGCATAAAGCGCGAGCGAAAATTCATGTTTATGTATTAAATGATACTTTAAATTCAGTTAATAACCTTTTTATGAGATATCATAGCAAATTTTAAAAATAAATATCGATGTTAATATCGATATAAAACAGAAACCACTGGCTCCTGACAGGCAATAACTGTTGAGCAAAGACAGTTTAGGTTACATCATAAGTCGATAATTGGTCGATACTTATTGCGTTACTGACTCTGAGACGTCCAGTTTGCTAAGCTTGGAGGAAAGGGAAAAAAACCTCCTAGTTTCATGCCCTTCATTCTTAAAAACTGTTATAGTGTATTAACCGCATATTTTGATTTATCTTTGGTTATATATTTATCGTTTACACTTGCTCACTTTCAGCGGAGAAGGGGGTGAGTTAAAGAAAATATATATATAATCGCAAAAGGGAAAAAAACAAAAACCATTAAGAATAAATTGCTCCTTAGGCGCCACGTTATTTTTTCCCTTTGAAATAACGAAAACCCCGAAACAATGTGTCCACAATATACCCCTATATAAAAAATTATCGAATTATGACTACTGATGAATACCTTTACATGTAGATAAAAGAAAACCAAGGGGTGTTACCTACATGTAAGGGTATATCAGTGAACAACAACAAAAGAAAACACAAGTAAATTAACAAGTTGAAAGCAGTTTATATGCATAAGAAAGAACAGCAGAACTATACGTAAAAAAGTTTAATAATAATAAGAAATATATGTACACAGAGTGAAAAAGGGGGGAAAAAATTGTTATCAATTAATACAACAATTATAACTTAAATGCTTAACCTTATTGACTAAATTTACATTATTATTCAAAAGAGAAATATAAAATAAAAACAAAATAAAGTGTAATTCGAACCCCACGTTGTCTTTGGGTGTACTCCTGGCAGAGCACAAGGTTGTCCGATATTTCCTTTCCGGTCACCGTCTCACCTTCCCCAGAAGTATGAAGATGACCCCTGCCACCACTCTCCTACCCAGGACGGGGTGAAGAAACGTTGTCACGCACTACACTATATCCACACTTTAACCAATGACTGTCCATTGAAGTAAGACACCATAATTTAGCAAAACAAAACATTATCGATAACATCTCTTATAAGGTGATATTTCGATACACACAGTCAAGACACAGGGCCTGATCACCAGTTCATATTGAACAATCGTAACGTGTTCAAAAACCAAACAGTCACCTTAACAAAACCATGCCCACATGTCTAAGCATACATCGCTCGTGTGTTTTTTTTTTCACCATGACAACCATAACACCCCTTGTCTACGCAGATATCGCCAGTTTTTCTTTCACCACGACAACCGTAACAGCCCTTGTATACGCAGATATCGCCAGTGTTTTATTTCACCATGGCAACCATAACACCCCTTGTCTACGCAGATATCGCCAGTGTTTTATTTCACCATGACAACCATAACACTCTTTGTCTACGGAGATATCGCCAGTGTTTTTTTTTTTTCAGCGTGACAACCATAATAACGTTTTGAAATATTTTAATTACATATTAAGTTCGATACATTACTTTTGTTTTATTTACCAAATTAATTTTGGAACCCTTAATGTATTTTGTGTTCCTTAACACGACTGTATTAAAAAAAAGTTTTGATGCGTTGTGATAAAATCTTTCTTCTTAAATTTCTTTTTTGCAATATATCATGAACAACGTTTTGAGGTCATGGCCCCATCATAAGATACTATTAACTGTGTTTTATGTTTTGTTCTCTTTTTTATTATTTTTCCGTTACCCTTCTCCTTCTCTATTCATTTTTTATTATTCCTTACCCTCGTTATTAGTTCACCACATATTATTATTGTCATATTTTCTAATTACTTCTTTGCCTTACTTAACTTTCTATATTGTTTCTTTATTCTAATATTTCACTTACATATTTCATTAGTTACATTTTTTGTTCGCGTTGTTGTTATAACTTTTTAAATTATTTTATTGAATTAAAATATTCATGTTTCGTTGTGTCTTTGCATTATATAACTTTATATTCTTATTTCATTAATTGTGTTATTTTAATTACACATTTAATTACCTATATATACGTTTTATTTCACTCATCTTCCATTTCCTTATTTTTATTGTGTACAATTATTTAGTTTAATTGTTCTGTATATTTTTTATTCTTAGCCCTGATGAAGGCTAGAAATTCTGGCCGAAACGTTGACACTAATAAAAAAGTTTTTTACTCATTTGTGATATTCTCTGACCGCATCCTCAACCATCTTCCTCTCATATATATTATCCACGGCCTTATATATTATCTCCTGAAGATGAAATATAATATTATATAGGTAAGAAGATATGTATAAGATGAGATATGTGAGTAGTGTCTAATGTTATCTACATTGTTTTTCAGTTTTTTAGACACCACTTATATATCTCATCTTATACATATATTGTTACCTATATAATGTTATATTTCATATTATATTGTTGTCAATCTACTACTTTCTAATTCCATGGTTACTAATCAATGAGTTTATATTTTCAATTCATTGTTATGTATATTTCTAAATCTGTTACTCTATTATTAATCGTTATGTTTCTCTGAATGATGGTTGTTTTCTCTTTTTGTTTTAGAGCCCTGATGAAGACCTGAAAATCAGGTCGAAACGTCTGCAGAAATAAATAATTATTGTTTATTTCGTTTAATGTTTTATTCTCTTTTTTCCTTTATTTTACCCCCCCCTTCTCTTTCTCTATTCTTTTCTTAATTTTCCACGTTATTAGTTATGTTATTATTGTTTTCTATTCACTTCTTTTGTCTAACTTAACTTCATATTTTGTTTCTTTGTTCTAATATTATGTTTACATATTTCATTAGCTACATATATCTTCTTTCTCTCAATGTTATTTTTTCTTTCCATAATTTTAATTTTTAAATTATTAATAAAATAACATATTCATATTCCTTTGCATTATATAACTTAATATTTCTATTTTATTTCCTTAATTGTTTATTAAATAAATCAAATGGTATCCTTGTTTAGTCTCAACACTTCACATTTCTCTGTAACAATTATAACAACAAAATTATTGCTAATAATATGACATACCTTAAAATATAAATTCACACCTCACATCAAAATTTAAAAATGTTTTGCAGGCTATTCTGCGCAGGTCATTAATTACAAGTCAAAATCAGTCTATGAAAAAGTCAATTAATAGATAATCATATTAATTACTAATAAGCTTATGTATAGTTACCTATTTTTTTTTCAAAACTTCATTAATTTCTAAAATTTTTAATTTTCGATTAATCTACACTATCACTATTGTATAAACAAACTACTTATAACCTTCCATACAAGTTATATATATCTTCTTTCCCTCAATTTTTTTTTCTTTCCATAATTTTAATTTTTAAATTATTAATGAACTAATATATTCATATTCCTTTGCATTATATAACTTAATATTTCCATTTTATTTTCTTAATTATGTTATTTTAACTTACCTATTTATATTCCACATATTTCATCACTTTAATTCTGTACAATAATTTACTCTATGTCATTCTGTTTATATATATATATATATATTTTTGTATTCATTGGTTGTTATCTTGTTCTGTCCTTAGCCCTGATGAAGGCTAGAAATTCTAGCCGAAACGTTGGCACAATTAAATAAGTCATTTCTATTTATTTGTGTTATATTTTGACTACAAATTATTATTACTTATTTACACGATATAAAAAAACAAAACAAATTATTTATTTAAAAGACTGATCCAAACTTGTTTTAGCTGGGAAAAATAAATACTATAGTCTGTTAGTACTTGTATTCAAAATATTTTAAATTTATTCGAATTGTAATAAGCAAAATTAAATTTCAGGGGTTCAAAATGCTAAATATTCTACGTCAGGGTAACGTTGGCTTAGTATCCACGCCTCATTTCAAATTTTAAAGATTTGAATATCGATATTTTATCGATCACATCAGTTCTTTTTGAAAGGTTCCATATGCTTGATCTACACGTTAGACACTTGTTGAAATTCCAAGATTGTACAAATGTTTGTTGAACAAAGGAAGCAACAAACTATGGTGTGTGGATACTTACATATACAAATGAACAAAAAGAAGAAATAAAAATAGTATTAATATAAAATAGACAATGATAAGAATCTAAAAAAAAATTTAAAAACTATTACGTTAAAATTTACGATAAGACGTAATAACATGTAAAAATAGAAAAGTAGATATGAGAAAACAAAAATGAACACACTAAAAGACGATAAATAATAAAAATAAAATAGTAAGTTGAGATTTTATTTTTATTTATCCTCTCTCGACCTTTATGAGAGAGGATAAATAAAAATAAAAATATAAACAAAAATATAAAACATACACGAGGCAAATGACTAAAGAGACTTAAGATTTCAGATAGCGACTGTCTAGATAGAGATAC
>NW_027108423.1:14633-19434 GCF_000696795.3 Halyomorpha halys
GAATGTTTGTCAACTACGATAATCCAATTACCTATTTACCTGATGCGTCATTTCTTTATCGATACATTTATGTAATACTCAGCAAAGTGCATCTATCGATTTTTTTAATACTCTAAGAATATATTCAGCTTAGAGTCTTAGGGTAATTAATGATGTTGTGTTAAATTCAAAATGTTTTACCATGTTAAATGTTATAAGTATAGGATTGTGAGCAGCCCTATTTAAAGTCATGTTAAATGCATAAGAGCTCCTTGCGGATTTTCTGAGCAACTTGTTTTATAACCCTTCCATCCAAAACATCATGTTATTGTTTACTTCTAAGTTTTTGTTACAACATGCCTAAATTGAGTGAAAAGTAGATGTGTAAAAGTTTGGCTACTGAGTGGCTTGTTGATCTTCTAATTTGTGAGGAAAAGAGTCAAGATGAGCTAATAGACACCTTTCATTACACTATTATTATTGACATCCATTGCTTTGATAGTTATAAAAACTTTCAAAGCAATATTAATACACAATCCAAATACAAACTACGAGCAAGTAACCTAACACAACAAACAAAATTGTGACGAGCTCAGCTGGTCTGTTGCGTGACGCCATTCTCCATTTAACAGACCTAGTAACAGACTCTCAACCATATTATTATTATATCGTTTTAACATGGTAAAAGAAGGAAACATTTCTCCATTTAACATGCTTTAGCATATATGATCATGAATACCCCTGGTAAATTTATTCTCATGGAATTAACTATTCTGGATTTTCTTTTCTAGGAAGTTGATTATACTATTTTGTTAATATGCCGAGGTAAAGAAAACCTCCAATTAGAACATATTATCGTACGGTCCATTATTTATATATATAAAATGAAAAAGAAAATAATTTTTTTGTTTTTTTCATACATGGACATTTCTAGGGGGGTCCTCGAGTTAACAAACCTATTCTAATGAGGATGGAAAGATCCAGTTTTCATTCCGAGGGACCACCGCAAAATAAAAAAAGTCTGCCTAGGCCGGAATCAAACTGGTGCCGTTGCAGTTATGATGTTGCTAAGGTGACCCCTCAACCATTTTCTCTTCATATATATTATCCACGGTCAACTATGTTCTCATCATCATTCAGGCATAAGTTTTGAGATTAATTAATAAATTAAATTTATATATTCAAATTCAAATCAGAGAACATTGATGATTTTCAAATATCGATTTTTTTTTTACTTAAGTTTCGAGTTTTAATTGCAATGGTTAATTGATCATATTCGTTTTCGATATTCTCTTATTTCGATGTGCTTTCGATAGTGGCCACTGCCGAACTATCGCCAACTTCGCGGAGTACCATCCAGAATCCCCCCAATCCTTGGCTACTATTGGCCGAGGAGTGGAAGCTGTTGGGGGCGGCAAAGAAAGCTCGGACCTTGAAGGCTAATATCTTTGACCCACTATTTCCAGTTGTCCTTTGCATTGTCCATATCCACTTTGACCCTTGTCTAGGACACAGTTCCTACTTTCAGCCAAGTTTCACTCGGTTTCATTATTTGAAAGGCACTGCAATATTATGTGTGTGTGTGTAAATATATATATTCACAATAGTTTGAACCACTGTACCAGAATTTCACCAAGCAACTAATTCATAGAGCATGCATGGTAACAAAATTTTAATAAAATTCACACACGTCTTCGTTACCGTAATTTTCATTTTGACGCGATAAATTTGTATAATTACTGAATTGTAGAAAGGTGGTTCGCGGTGACATCAAGAAAGGTACACAAAATAGAAAAAAATATTTATTTTTAAATAACGTTTTGACCCATTTTGCAAGACTTCGTCAGGGCTAGATGAGAAAAAGATACAAATATTTTGAAGTATGATAAGACTATGATAATCAACATAGAAATTTTTATAAAAAAAGGAACGCAGTATAAAAGATAAATTGATAGAATACTAATTAATAACAATTAAAGTTGAGTCAAATACAAATCTTCGAAAATGGAAAGAAGTTTACATCTTTCCCTATTAGCACTGTTGCACCGATCGCCTGACTGAATCGTATAGTACAAGTGCCCCAGAGGAGAAAAAAAGTCAGTTATTTCACCCCAATTTTTGATTAATTTAATGAAAACTTTCAATAATTATTAGTCAAAATTGATGAGTCTGCCAAATATAGTTAGAGGGAATACAAAATGGCGGCTGATTCAAAATGTTAAAAAAAATTTTTTTCATTTGTAGCTCTCTTTTTTATCTTTTAAACTACCCAAAACGCTAGAAATATTGAACACCCTTATAGAAGTTGTAGCTTTCATGATATTTGCTGAAATACAATGATTTATAGTTGTTCAGAAAAATTTCATATGCAAAATTCATATCTATATGCAAAAATTATAAAAACTACTACCCCCTTCGTAGATAAGTGTTATAAATTACTTTATAGCAAGTTAACTCTGTATTAATTTGAGTACTGGCAGAGGTATCAAACATATATATGTCTATTATTTCTCAAATTAATGCTAATTTAACTAGCTATAAAGTAGTTTATGCCACGTATCATTGTAGGGGTAGTAGTTTTTATAATATTCACATGTATCTATGAATTTTCTATACAAACTTCTGTCTGAAGAACTATAAATAATTTTATTTCTGCAAATATAATGAAAACTACAACTCCTACTTTAGAGTAGGTTAAACCAGCTTTAATATGAATGCTGGTAGACATCTATATGCCTTATGGTTCCTGAGATATATGTTGTCATAAATTAAAAATATTATCCGAACAACAAGAAATTAAAGTTTGAGAATTTATTTTGTGGAATACCTTAAAACTACTGCTTCTTCGAAAATAAACGTCATAAACTACTCTATAGTACATTAAACAAACTTTGATTTGAATGCTAATAGACATATAGAGATATAGATCTCTCAACATACATTCACTGACTACTGATTTTCCAGTGCTTTTTTTTATGAAATGTTGCTTTTTAAAATGATATATCTCGGGAGCCATTGAACGTAAATAGTTCTATTAGGGCTCATATTTTAGAAAATTTATTCTATTTTAAATGATATCATCTTATGTTTTCTCCTGTTGTTGGTAGTTTTAAAGATATAGACCTCAGAATGAAAAAATATATTTTTTTAAAGGTTTTGAAACAGTCGCCATTTTGTATTTCCTGTAACCATTCTCTGGTAGAATCGTCAATTTTGACTAGTAATTATAGATAGTTTTCATTAAATTAATCAAAAATTGGGTTGAAATACCTGACTTTACCCCTCCCCCCCCCCGACTCTTGTACTAGTAGTTTTCAGTTAACTTCGAAAATCATATGAATGAGTTGATCGAAAGGATAGAAACTACCTGAAAAAATCGTTTTTCTAAACTAGGTCAGTTTGTGGGTTAGAGGCTCTTATTTTCAAGGTCGATAAATAAAATTGTCAAAAATCGATCTAGATCAGGTACAACAGTAGCGTTTCTAAACAGGAAATTGAACCAAAACTAACCTGGTAATGTGACCTCCGATCACCGGTCAGGCATAGACATTTAAGATCTTTGTTTATCCTGAGTTTTTGAAAAGATAAATTCAAATATGAAATCAAATTTGACTCCTAACTTTACGTACCATTGATACAAGCAATTCTATACCGACTAACATTATTCCAGCATCTTAACAACCATAAAAGTTTAACATGAACATTAATCGATTATAATTCCAACCTCCTTGGACTTATAATCGCGGGAACGAATTAAACTGTGATTTTTGCTTATCACTGATTTCTATGAGCCAAGAAATTGTTGAATTTCACAACGGTAAAGTGGTATTTTTTTTTATGTTGCAGATTGATAATGAATAGTAGAGATAAATGCGGGATTAAGATTTTAACTCATTTCATTAATAAATAAAAAAGATAATTATAAAGATTACAGATTGTATAATTATATAAGATATGAGTTGTTTGGAATAGGGCAATTACAATGTATTGAGAAAGTATAATGTTGTTATAAAATATACTTAGTAAAGTTGAGGCAACCTCATTTAAAATTTCTTGGTTTATAATTTAAATTGGCAATGAGTTATAAGATTAAAAAATTTGTAAAAAAAAAAAAAAATTGTTAGTTTTATATCTAGTCCTCTATAATCAGTTAACAGTGATCTCAAATATAATTTTAAATAGATTATGCCTTGAAATTTTTAGTATTTCATTTGTCTAGAAATGGAAATAGTATATTTAGATGCTGAAGAGAGATTTTTTTTTTACTGCTAGGTGGAGAAATTGGAGTTTAGTCAACTGGGGATCATACTGCAATAATACAAAATATTGATTAATGCATTTATTCAATATACTTTTCACAGAAAATTGTTCCAATATATTAACACATAATATAACTAATATTTATAGAATTAATTACTGACTTATATTATGAAAAAATAATTGGAGAAAAATGAAAGAGAAATAAATACTAATAATAAATAAATATAAAGTTCATATGCTACATTAGTCTGGGATTCAGTCTTCAAGATGAAATTGGAGTTTCTACCTTGTAAGTTACTGCACCCTTAACTGTTGTTAATTGTAAGTGGAGTTAATTCATCTATGGATTCTATCTGTTGTTTGAAATAAAATTGACTGTTTCTTTAAAACTAAGAGGCATCAACTTCAATTCTTGAAATCTTGTTTTGAAATTATGTAATTTTTTTCATAATTATAATCATTTTTTTAACAACTTTCTTGGAGCAATGGTCTGCAAATATCAGATGTATATCTCCAGGTAACAACTGTAGTAATTTGATATTTAATAATGTATAAGTAGTGT
>NW_027108423.1:19484-21221 GCF_000696795.3 Halyomorpha halys
TATAATTCAAGTCTATAAATCAATGATTTTATTCTAATAACAGTTGATTACGATATTTCATTTCAAGGAATAACAGTTAAATTTCTAAAATCTTTTATAATTTATTAAGCTTTAACTTTTATAATTACCTTATGTATTAAGAGCTTGAGGCGACAATATATTAAGACACATGATCTCAATATTTTAGCTGAGCAGTTTCGAAGAATTCTTATTCAATTCTTCAATTTTCTTGAATAAGAATTGTTAGTCTTATTTAATATAAATAAAAATTAGCAGAAATATTTATATTAACATAATGTTTTAAATGTTTCTCTCGATAAAGAAGGTTTTAATTGAACTTATAGTTATAATAATAACTATAAATCTTAAAAATAACTAAATATTGTTGTCATGATGAGGAATATTATTGGTTACTCTACAACATTTATTCATCTCATGTATAATGTCTCTCGTCATGAGCTAAATTTTAAGAAATATACATGGATCATCTTTGCCTAAGCAATGTCACAAAATAACTTTTATTTTTTTTTTTTAAAGCCAAAATTTAAAATTGTTACTATATTCAACCTCTGATAACAGGTATCAATGTTTTACTAAATTAAACATTTTATTTATGGAATTTATGAAGTATTTTAAATATATCATGAATTCCAATCATGATTGGATATAATGAATTGATATAACAAACTAGATAACTAGATGATTGCCTTGTCTAACAAAATAAAAAAAGTAAAAATTGACGGGTTTATATTATTCCTTCATTTTAAATACCATTATCAATGATAGAAAGTGAAGGATTACAATTTTTTTTTTTCAGAAAAGTTCAAGTCTTACTTTGTTTGTTTATAGTAAACTTGGTAAAGTTTATTATAAGCAAAGAAAGTAAGACTTGATATAAGTTAAGATACATGATATAAGTTAATGAAGCAGTTTCATTAGAATAAATATTCTGTGATAAAGAGAGTGACTGTGATTAAATGTTTTAAAATTTAGTGGAAAAGTGACAAAATAGGTTGATGTGACTAAATTAAATGACTTGGGCAGAATAGCCTGCGAAAAGTTTTTAAATTGTAGGATGTGAAGTGTAAATTTATATTTTAGATTGTCCTTGATGATGTTCATGTTGGCCGAAATGTTCTACATTTAAAGAAATAATAAAGATTGTTTGAGACTTAAAACAAATTATTTTATTTAAACAATAAAACCAGTCTCAAAGAAGTCAAAAGATTATATATAATAGTTTGTTATATTTGTATTCTGATTGGAATGTATGATATATTTAAAATATACCATAAATTCCAAAAAATAAAAAATATAATTCAGTGAAACATTGTTACCAGTTATCAGAGGTTGAATAAGTTATATCAATTTTAAATTTTGGTTTCAATAAATAAAATAAATACAAGATTTTTATCTATATTTATAACTAATATTGAGAAATATGCTTCTATATTAGTTAAAGGTTAGCATATGATGAGAGATATTTTTCATCAGATGAATAAGCGTTGTTGCGTGGTTAATAATCATCAATATGATAGCAATATTCAGTTATTTTAAAAACTTTTAGTTATAATAATAAGTCCCCTTAAAACCTTTATTAAGAGAAAAATTAAAAATATATTTTTAAAAATATTCTGCTATTTTTATTTAAATTATGTGCTAATAATATCTTTTTGTAGATGGTGTTCCTCTTTTATTGACTGCTGTGTGAGAAGGAATTCATTTTCTACTGTTTCC
>NW_027108423.1:26916-27307 GCF_000696795.3 Halyomorpha halys
CTGCCTAAATACATTAGGTTGCTATCTCACACAGCATACTTATCAATCCTTAATCGGACATATTTACATTACATATTCATGGTATAATCATATAACTAATATAGAGAAATATGCTTCTATATTAGTTAAAGGTTAGCTTATGACGAGAGATATTTTTCATCAGATGAATAAGCGTTGTTGTGTGGTTAATAATCATCAATATGATGACAATATTCAGTTATTTTTAAAACTTTTAGTTATAATAATAAGTTCCATTAAAACCTTTATTAAGAGAAAAATTAAAAACATTCTGCAATGTTTATTTAAATTATGTGCTAATAATATCTTTTGTAGATGGTGTTCCTCTTTTATTGACTGCTGTGTGAGAAGGAATTCATTTTCTACTGTTTCC
>NW_027108423.1:27357-29111 GCF_000696795.3 Halyomorpha halys
TTTTGTAGATGGTGTTCCTCTTTTATTGACTGCTGTGTGAGAAGGAATTCATTTTCTACTGTTTCCAGTTCCTTTTCATGTTTCACCTGAATCATTTTTAACTAATAAATCTCTTCCTGGATTCTCATGTTCCTGTAAAAAAAATTTCATTCAGCAATTTGTGCTTGCGAAATTTTTCTACTGTGATCCTAAAATAAATAAGAAAGATTAGGTTATGTTTAGCAAAATTTGAGAATGAATCTATGATAAATTTTTCATATAAGCTGTCTCAACAGGCTAGACTTTTGTTCCTCCAATTCATTTGGAGTGTATGTGTCTAAATCTAATGATAGAAAAGACAAATGAGTAATAAAACAGGAAATACAGAATAATTAATGAATTTGAATGTACGTTTTTTTTTTTTTTTTATTCGATTCCTTCTAAAAGTAGTCTTTGTTTTCTCGTTCATTTTGGAAGGGCCTGCTACTTCTACGGGACTCTCATTGATCCCTATTGCTGTAAACATAAATATTATTTCTTTAAAACTCTAAAGAGAATCAAAAATAGTTAAAATAATTAATTAGACTTTTGTTCCTCCAGTTTATTTGGACTGTATGTGTCCAAATTTGATAATAGAAAAGACAAATAAATAATAAAACAGGAAAAACAGAATGATTAATGAATTTGAATGTACCTTTGTTTTCTTGAATTCCTTCTTAAAGCAGTTTTTTTTTCATTTCTGAATAATTTGCTACTTCTATGGGACTCTGATATATCTCTATTGCTGTAAACCTAAACACAATTTTTTTATAACCCTAAACTAAAGAAGATCATATATTGTTAAAATAATTAATCATAGGAAGATGGTCTGAGTGACAGTCATAAAAGTATCAAATTATTTTAATTAATTACCTTTTTCATTAATTTTATTATATTGTTTAAATCTCTTCTTGTTCTCGTTTTCTCCCTTATTATAATCTTATACATTTAATATCTTTTCAGATTTTTCTTGCTAAAAAAAGATTCTGTTATGCCTAAGCCATTAGACCCCTCATCGTGCCACCTCTTATCTCAATATCTTTTTTCCACTTACGCCTCATCCTATAACTGTTTGGAGTTCAGGTAAGATTATAAATTATTTCTTTATTTATCTATTCACCTACATTTATTCTATCCAATTAGACATGTTATTACAATATTCCTATAACTCAGTTAATTCCTTTTATTTTTGTCTTCTTCCAATTTTATAATACTTGCCACTACTATTAATTCTTATTTCAATAATTTTTACTCCAGTGATCCAGTTTGAATTATATTATTTATAAGGGTACTTGTTATTAATTATTATTTTATATATATGGTATTTTCACTTTCTTGAGAATGGTTATTATTGTTCAAATAAAATAAATATATACAAATTAAAGTGTCAAAACATTCTTTATTTCCTTAAAAGTCTAGCATTTCTGCCATCCTCAAAGACTATCTCAAATACAAATTTACACTCACATAAAATGTTTAAAAAACTTTTTGCAGGCTATTCTGCCAAGGTCAAGGTTAAGATAGCAAGGTGTAATATTGTTAAATTGATTATAATAAAAAGTTTTAATTTTAATGAAAGAGTGACAAAATAGGGTAATTTTGACTGTAACTAGTGGCCTGAGCAGAAATGTTTTTTAAATATTTTATATTGTCCTGGAGGATGGCCAAATTGGCCAAAAAAATGGACTTTTAAGGAAATAAAGAATGTTTTGAGACTTTAATTTGAATATATTGAT
>NW_027108423.1:30746-31938 GCF_000696795.3 Halyomorpha halys
TTCAAATAAAATAAATATATACAAATTAAAGTGTCAAATATTCTTTATTTCTTTAAAAGTCCAACATTTCAGCCCTCCTCAAAGACAATCTCAAATACAAATTTACACTCACATAAAATGTTTAAAAAACTAGGAAAGAATAGTATTAAATTGATTATAATAAAAAGTTTTAATATTAATGAAAGAGTAACAAAATAGCGTAATTTTGACTGTAATTAGTGGCCAGAGCAGAAATGTTTTTTAAATATTTTATATTGTCCTTGAGGATGGCTGAATTGGCCAAAAAGTTGGACTTTTAAGGAAATAAAGAATTTTTTGAGACTTTAATTTGGATATATTGATTTTATTTAAATATTAATTATTATTTTATATTTATATTCTTATAGTTTTATTTGTTCCTTTTTATTATATATTGTTTTCTTATTGTCTTATTCTTTACAATGTTTGTATCTTGTTTTCATTTACCCCTGCAAAGTGGACCATAATGTTGGTTAATAATGTACCTTTTTTTGTCAATTACCTGTGCCATCTCCCTACAATTAATTAATGTGTTAACTAATAATCTTCCTATTTAATATTTTTTTATTTATTGATATTTACAACTGTAAATAAAATAAATCAAGTAAATTTGAAGTAATATCATAATGGTATGGTACAAGCATGTAGAGAAACTACCCATTGGTAGCACTCTAAAAACATTTTTACAATATAAGGTCTCAAGGCCAACTTCTTTTCAGACACCTCGGAGGATTGTCCGAAATGAAAGAGGAAGCAAGATTAGAAACTAATGGGTTTGAGTGGTTAGGGAGTTTATAATGGAAGGATTGATGTCTGGTTCTCAAAATCTAGCCCACAAGATCGGTTACATAGGGAACATTAAGGTCTTTATGAATGATTTTATTTGTGACAAAGGAGGATTGAGGATTTTGGATTGTAAGGATTGGATACGAGAGGAATTCGAAGGTTTAGTGGACTCCAAAGCTCAACTCTGTATGTCCAGATAGGTCTTGTAGATCAGTCTTTTTGTAATGAATTGGAAGTTTAGACCATTTGTCTAGTAAGTGCTGTAATTTTCCTGTCTTTTCAGTCTTGTGTGCGGCCTATTAAATATTTAAATGTGTAACGTGTAAAATATAGTTACACTCTTCCCATCATCCTCAATCACAATCATTGGTATTTCAATATCTGTCTC
>NW_027108423.1:31988-33456 GCF_000696795.3 Halyomorpha halys
ATGGCTGAAATGTTGGACTTTTAAGGAAATAAAGAATGTTTTGAGACTTTAATTTGGATATATTGATTTTATTTGAATATTAATTATTATTTTATATTTATATTCTTATAGTTTTATTTGTTCCTTTTTATTATATATTGTTTTCTTATTGTCTTATTCTTTACAATGTTTGTATCTTGTTTTCATTTACCCCTGCAAAGTGGACCATAATGTTGGTTAATAATGTACCTTTTTTTGTCAATTACCTGTGCCATCTCCCTACAATTAATTAATGTGTTAACTAATAATCTTCCTATTTAATATTTTTTTATTTATTGATATTTACAACTGTAAATAAAATATATTAAGTAAATTTGAAGTAATATCATAATGGTATGGTACAAGCATGTAGAGAAAATACCCATTGGTAGCACTATAAAAACATTTTTACAATATAAGGTCTCGAGGCCAACTTCTTTTCAGACACTTCGGAGGATTGTCCCGAATGAAAGAGGAAGCAAGATTAGAAACTAATGAGTTTGAATGGTTAGGGAGTTTATAATGGAAGGATTGATGTCTGGTTTGGGCTAGATCGGTTACATAGGGAACATTAAGGTCTTTATGAATGATTTTATTTGTGTCAAAGGAGGATCGAGGATTTAGGATTGTAAGGATTGGATACGAGAGGAATTCGAAGGTTTAGTGGACTCCAAAGCTCAACTCTGTATGTCCAGATAGGTGTTGTAGATCAGTCTTTTGTAATGAATTGGAAGTTTAGACCATTTGGCTAGTACGTGCATTTTCCTGTCTTTTCAGTCTTGTGTGAGGCCTATTAAATATTTAAATGTGTAACGTATAAAATATAGTTACACTCTTCCCATCATCCTCAATCACAATCATTGGTATTTCAATATCTGTCTCTGCCTGAAAGTAAAAACTATCTTTCCAAAGATTACAACTTTAATAGATAGTTAATGAAACTTTATAGGAACTAACTTCAGGTATCATCATAAAATTTATGAAGTAATCGAGTGACATGAAACCACAGAATTTGAATTGTCATTTTTATTTTGATCTATATTTTTAACAATGTCAATCTTCATTGCCCATTAAAAATTGTCCAATGGCTGCATGTGAATTAGATTTTTCTTTTAATGTTTTCATATATTTTTTTGAGGAATTTTTCAAGCGGATATTTTGGTGAGTGTTGAATCATGACTCTATTTTTGTTCAGGTAATATCAAATGTATAAAAACAATTATTACTCTATTTTCTTCACAGTGGATCTAACATCGTGTTCCGAAATTGACTATTTTATTTGCATTTAAAAATCTTATATTAGTGTTAGAAATGATGGTTCCTATACATATTTATTTATTTGTTTTCATTTAATTAATAAATTATAGCATTAATTAAAAAAATAATAAAATAAAACAATAAATTATATGGTACTAGCCAACATAAGTGAAATGATTAATGTGTTAATAAT
>NW_027108423.1:36873-37665 GCF_000696795.3 Halyomorpha halys
TAAATTATAGCATTAATTAAAAAAATAATAAAATAAAACAATAAATTATATGGTACTAGCCAACATAAGTGAAATGATTAATGTGTTAATAATAACTATGCATTCCCTCTTATAGCTTAAGGGAGAAAATATTAGTTCCAGAATAACAATAATAGAACAGCCATTTCCTAATTCAATACTAACAGAAAAACTTTTTATATTGTAATAGGAGACTATCAGATAACAGGATCTCACTCATTAGGGCCTGTACTTTTTTAAAAATTTGTATGACCCCCTTAATTTCTAACTAAGGCAAGAGGTTATCTACAGGGAACCACCCTATTCTAGCACCATGTTGGATGGTCAAGTTTTCATTTTGTGGAACTGCCACAGAAATAAAAGTCAACCCCTTCATGTCGGATTCGAACCTGCGCTGCTGCAGTTCTCAGGTTGCAAAGACCTACACCTCAACTCCCTGAGCTACAGACAGTCCTAGTCGGTCCAGTACTTATTGGATGTTAAACTCCCCTAAGCTCTTACTATCCTATTACAATATAAAATTGTCCAACTAGATTCGACCAATGTTTTTGTCCCTCCTCCTCATCTCTTCCATTTCATCCTGGATCACGAAATCAATCACCGGTGTAAATTGTCTTTTTTTAGTTATAGAATGTCGGTAAAGAAGTTTCACATCAATGATATTGTTATATTTATAAACAAATTTAAATATTATTAGAAAAAAAACTAAGTGAGAGGGTTGTAGAGATAGGAAAGAGGTAGAAATAAATAAACGAACTTAACCGTTCTGAGTAT
>NW_027108423.1:41470-46440 GCF_000696795.3 Halyomorpha halys
TGCCCATTAAAAATTGTCCAATGGCTGCATGTGAATTAGATTTTTCTTTTAATGTTTTCATATATTTTTTTGAGGAATTTTTCAAGCGGATATTTTGGTGAGTGTTGAATCATGACTCTATTTTTGTTCAGGTAATATCAAATGTATAAAAACAATTATTACTCTATTTTCTTCACAGTGGATCTAACATCGTGTTCCGAAATTGACTATTTTATTTGCATTTAAAAATCTTATATTAGTGTTAGAAATGATGGTTCCTATACATATTTATTTATTTGTTTTCATTTAATTAATAAATTATAGCATTAATTAAAAAAATAATAAAATAAAACAATAAATTATATGGTACTAGCCAACATAAGTGAAATGATTAATGTGTTAATAATGACCATGCATTCCCTCTTATAGCTTAAGGCAGAAAATATTAGTTCCAGAATAACAATAATAGAACAGCCATTTCCTAATTCAATTCTAACAGAAAAA
Source organism: Halyomorpha halys (assembly GCF_000696795.3). NCBI lineage: Eukaryota > Metazoa > Arthropoda > Insecta > Hemiptera > Pentatomidae > Halyomorpha > Halyomorpha halys. Next base: position 41,954 of record NW_027108423.1, read on the forward strand.
CTTTTTATATTGTAATAGGGGACTATCAGATAAGAGGATCTCACTCATTTGGGCCTGTACTTTTTAAAAAATTTTTATGACCCCCTTCATTTCTAACTAAAGCAAGAAGTTATCTACAGGGAACCACCCTATTCTAACACCATGTTGGATGGTCAAGTTTTCATTTTGTGGAACTGCCACAGAAATAAAAGTCAATCCCATTATGCCGGATTAGAACCAGCGCTGTTGCAGTTCTCAGGTTGCAAAGACCTGACCTACACCTCAACTCCCTGAGCTACAGACGGTCCTAGTCGGTCCAGTACTTTTTGGATGTTAAATTCCCCTTAGCTCCTACTCTCCTATTACAATATAAAATTGTCCAGCTAGATTTGACCTATGTTTTTCTTCCTCCTCCTCACCACTTCCGTTTCATCTCCTATCATGAAATCAATCTCCTGTGTAAATTTTTTTTTTAAGTTATAGAACATCGGTAAAGAAGTTTCACATCAATGATATTGTTATATTTATAAACAAATTTAAATATTATTGTGGTGGCAGTGGGGGTTCAAAAGTGAACTTACCAATACTACCGGAAACTATTAAATAAAATTTAAAAAAAAATAGTATTAAATAAATCTTTATTTAATTAATTAACAAAAATAAATTCCAAATAGCAACATGTTTGCCGAAATAAAAGATGCATCTCTATAGGTTATATGAATTAACAAAAGAAATTAAAGAACAATAAAATTAATTGAAATAAAACAAAATGCTTCTTATAGATATTATTAAAAGGAAGAAAAAATAAATAAAAACAAATTAATCTATTACAAAAAAAAGTTTATAAGGTGGAGTCTTGAACTCACGATATTTTGCCTTGAGGTCCTAGCCGAGCTCAGCGTCTCGTCTTCACAAGTTCAGTAATTATATTAAAATGTCCCACTGTGGGCTGAGCACTTACTGGAGTCTCTTCAACGATCTCAAAACGGGGACTTGGTCTCTTTAACTGGATACGAGGACTTGGTCCCAAGAACTTACTATCCCTTGGTTCCTAACACACTGTATAGGATTAAGCCGTAGTACTCACACTGTGTCCGTACTTAATATCTAAACTGTATTCAATAGATAATAGATAGACAACATTTATTGTGTGTAAATATATATGAGTATATATATAACGTTTATAACAACCAATAAAAAAAAAATGTTTTCTCTTTCCTTAGTACGGTGGCCACAACAATTATTTAAAACTAATGTGTTATAGTTATTTTTTTAAAAATTAATTTACATCTGAATTAATTTGGCCTAAATTCGTACATGCTGATAGTACAATTTATTTTAAAATCTTTTTTTAGTATTAAAAATGTGTATAGCGCCCAACTTAAAAAAAAACTTAATGCACGTTGAAAAAAAATTGATATGTTAAAATATAATATATATTCAGTTATATTTTATTTTATATTTATTCATATGTTAATAGCGGAGTGGTTCAGTAGTAAGGCACTGTGCTACTAATTCCAAGGACCCAGGTTACAATTCGTCTGCGACAGATAATTATTTTTTCTTTTACTATAGCCCTGAGTCAGAACCCTGAGAGTTTTGGAGCCTTCTGGTGTCCACACAGCCTCATAAATTGGGTACCTTTAATTGGGGAAAACTCCTAAGGTCGAGGCTGATTCTGATCGAATCACCTCCTTGCACAACCGTTGGTCTAGTAATATTACTTCCTTACAAAGTACTGAATTCCTCACCCTCCATTGGTTGTTGTGGTACAGATTTATTTTTATTTATATATTTATTTATTATATTTTAACATACAAAGCAGTGTAGAAGAACGTAAGAAATACAGAGCTAAGATCAGATAAATCGTAACAAGGAAAAATATAGTAGCAATTACGCGGCTAAAACGTCCCAAGTAACAGTTTCTCTACGCCATTCGGTTAGGTCTTGTTAAATTATTTCTGTAATTTATGGATCCGTTATAAGTGCATTGTATTGTTTAGAGCGCGCTAACGACTGAATATGTAACTAGTTTTCTTGGCAAAGCTTTGAGAGTGCTCATTTATTCTCGTATTCTTGCATAATATCTAGTTGAGTAGTTTTAAAGTTGCCTAGCTCAAATTCGGAAAGTCTTGTACTGGATCTACACGTTTGCTACTTGCCGCAAATCCAAGACTTGAACAAATGCTTGGCAAACAAAGGAAGCAACAAATATCGGTGTTCACATGCTTGTTATGTTCTTTTGAATTTATTCGGCTATTACATATGATTTAGTCTATTTCCAATATAAAAAGGAACAGAGGTTAATATAAAGGCAAGCGAAATGTAACGAAACGTAAATATCAGTAATGCAGGTTGGAGATGACGAAAATTGATATAAATAGTACCACATAACCTATAAATTAAAACTTCGTTCTAGAATTTTTATCACAAACTTTTTAATTTAATTACTTCGACTTATAATGTATTCATAAATATATATTTGTGCTATGTCAAAAACTGCTAAAGTTAATTAACAAGATTTGAAATAATGTATCCACACCGAATCGATAGAATTTTAAAATATACTATCTTTAACTTGAGTTAATTATTAAATCCAAAGGTTAGGAAAATTATTCAATTAATTTAATCTCGAAGATTACAAATATTCATCAGTTAATAGTCCTAAAGCAATTAGTACAAGAGCCCAAGAGGAGAGAAAAGGCAGTTATCTCACCCCAATATTTGATTACTTTAATGAAAACTATGTATAATTACTAGTCAAAATTAATGAGTCTGCCAAGTATAGGTAGGGATAGTAAAAATGGCGGCTGTTTCAAAGTGATAAAAAAAATTAATTTTTCATTCGGAGCTCTATATCATAAAAAGTATGAACAACACAAGAAAACCTAACATAACGTCATTTAAAGAAGAGAAAATTTGCTGAAATATGAGCCCTAATAGAGTTATTTACGTTAAATAGTTTTCGAGATATAGCTTTTTAAAAACTATCATTTCATAAAAATGTTGTATGGGACGTACTGTAAGATCAGTAGTTAGTGAATTTATTTTGAAAAATTTATATCTCAAAAACCATTTGACGTACAGATATCTATTAGTACTCAAATTAAAGCTAGTTTAATGAGCTATAAAGTAGTTTATTATGTGTATCCTCGTAGGAGTAATAGTTCACATGAAATTTGATAAAATAAATTGATTTAAAGTTGTTCGGACAAATTTTCATTTACCAAACTTATATTCATATATGAATATCATAAAAACTACTACCCCTATGAAGATAAGTGTCATAAGTTACATTTTAATAAATTAAATTTCCTTTATTTTGAGTGTTGGCAGACATATGTACGTCTTATGGATCTAGAGATATATTTTTTCAAAAATCCAATATTTTATACGAACAACTAGAAATTAAAATTTTGTCGAATATCATAAAACCTACTACTCCTACAAAGATAAATATTATTAACTATTTTATAGTAAATTTAACTAGCTTTAATTTGAGCTCTAGCAGATATTTGTACGTCCAATGGTTTCTGAAATAAAGTTTTTTATAAATCAAACTTATTGTCCGAACAACTATAAATCAATTAATTTTAGCATATATTATGAGAACTACTATTTCTAGGAAGGTACAGGTCATATACTTTTTTATAGTCCATTAAACTAGCTTTAATTTGAGTGCTGATAAACATCTGTACGTCACATAGTTCCTGAGATATAGATTTCTCAAAATAAATTAACTTACTACTAATCTTTCAGTAGATTTTTAAGAAATGTTGCAATTTAAAAAGCTATATCTCGAGAACTATTGGACATAAATAGCTCTATTATGGCTCATATTTCTGCAAATTTACTCTTCTTTAAACAAGGTTGTTTTTGATTTTCTAGTGTTTTTTTTTAAGATAGACCTCCAGATAAAAAATTATTGGAGATAAGGATGTAAATTATTATTATTTATTTATTTAATTTTAAAAATCTACTTTGGATTCTGTCATAAATTTCTACAACTACTGAATGGTAGCCCTATCTAGATCTGCCAGCCCTCGGAGGAAAGCTCTATTGTTTTGGATGGGGGGATATTTAATCTTGTATTTATTGTATTAATATTTACTGCAATTTAGTATAATGTGTAATGGGTCCTCGATGGAGTTGCATGTCGAACATTTATCATTTCTTTCAACTTTAATTTGTGTCAAGCCGCGATTTGTACGACCGTGGTTAATTATTAATCTTTTAAGTAAGACTATTTCTTTTCTGTTTAGCTTAACACAAGTGTTCGAGAACCATGGGCGTGGGGAGATGTTACGTTGGATAGTGAAATGATCTTTACCTTTCGAACTTGACTCCCAGACATACCTATCCTGCCATTCACTAATGAAGTCTTTTTTCAGCCATTTATTAATTTCCTATAAAAGCAGTTTTGCATTTTCCACTCTACTCAACATCGTTTTTCTATCTTTTATCAGCTCGCTCATTGCCGTACAAAACCACATGATCTGGAACCCATT
>NW_027108423.1:47054-47520 GCF_000696795.3 Halyomorpha halys
TTGATTTTAAATTGTTTAATGTTTTGGTTACTTTGTTGTAAGTGTTTTGGATGTGTGTTCTAAAAGAAAGTTTCGTGTCAAGATAAACCCCTAAGAATTTTATTGCATTTGTGACTTCTATTGCACCACTATTTGTGTGGATAATTAATTGTATTATGTTAAATTTTCTTCTTTTTGTGAAAGGGATAATTTTGCAATATTTATTAATTAGATTACAATGTTTACCACCAAATCACACAACGAAATATCAATAAATATTAAAACCTTTTTTTAGTCAAATAGCAGGCACATAATTCAGTCATATGGTGGAGAGGTTTTCAAATGGGTTTAAAACATTTACAACTGTGCCATCACACAGTTGTAAAATGAATAAAGAAATAATAAAAAAAAAATTTGTAGGGCATCGTGACCACTAACAAGAGAAGACGTCATGCTTGTTAAGCAGGGACCAGATGCGGTGGGTAGG
>NW_027108423.1:47570-49585 GCF_000696795.3 Halyomorpha halys
GACTTGATTTGTGACAAAGTAAGGAGCATTAAGGATTTTACGAAGGATTTTGGACTGTAAGGATTGGATTCGGGAGGAATTTGATGGTTTAGTGGCGCCCCAAAGCTCAACTCCGTATGTCCAGATAGGCCTAATAATAGTCATGTAGATCAGTCTTTTGTAATGAATTGGCATTTAGACCGTTTATCTGGTAAATGTTGTAATAGTCGGAATCGACGTGCAGTTTCTTGTCTTTTTAGTCTTGTATGAGGATTCCATGTCAGTTCAACAAATATTGAAACCTCCTTTTAGTCAAAAGGCAAGCACATAATTCAGTCATATGGTGGAGAGGTTTTCAAATGGGTTTAAAACATTTACAACTGTGTCATCACAGTTGTAAAATGAATAAAGAAATAAAAAAAAAGAATTTGTAGGGCATCGTGACCACTAACAAGAGAAGACGTCATGCTTGTTAAGCAGGGACCAGATGCGGTGGGTAGGAAAAGGTTGTGATGGAAACCAAACTAATACAAACTATTGTGATATCATAACGTTTGTAATACGTGTATATGTCAATACGGACATGGCTTACAAAATGTTTATATTTTTATTACAAATTTTATCCTTTTTCTTTTTCTTTTTGTTTATTCTTTTCCATTATTTTTATATTATTTTTTTTTTTTCAAGTACGTAATAAAATACGATTGCAGAAGTGATGGAAACTTCAGGGAATCGAGCTCGAAATAGTATAAAATTATGTATTATAAAATGTATATGAGGAGAAGATGGTTGGAGATGCGGTCAGTAAATAACACGAGTAAGTTGAGAGAACTTATTATATAGTGCCAAGGTGTTACGGTTGTCATGGTGAAATAAAAACACTGGCGATATCTGCGTAGACAAGAGGTGTTACGGTTGTCATGGAGAAAACAAAACACGAGCGATAAGTTTTAGACGATTGAGTTTTGTTTTTGGTGAAGGCGATAATTTTGATTTTGAACACGTATGTTCAGACGAGTGAGTTTTGGTTTTGTGAATGTGACAGTTTGATTTCGGAACACGTTACGATTGTTAAAGGTGAAATGGTAATAGTTTAAAGGCCCTCTGTCTGTACTGTTTGAACCGAAATAGCACCATTTGAGAAATGTCATCTTATAGGTTTTGTTTTTCAAAATTATGGTGTTTTACTTCAATAGACGATCATTAACACTAGAAGTGGGGATATAGTGCAGTGATGTTTCTTCAGCATGTCCTGGATAAGAGAATGAATAATAATGTAAATATAATTATTATGGTTAAGCATTACGTTAAGGTTAAGTCAACGTATAAGTTTTAATTGTTTTATTAATTGATAAGAATTCTTTTTTTTTTCCTTTTTCATTCTCTGTATATATATTTTTTCTTATTATTAAACTTTTGTACATATAGTTCTGTTGTTCTTTCTCTGCTTTCAACTTGTTAATTTACTTATGTTTTTTTTTGTTGTTCACGGAATATTACAATAATTCAACAGGTGGGTAGGTAACACCCCTAGGTTTTCTGTTACTTACATGTAAAGGTATTCGCCAGTGGTCATAATTCAACAATTGTTTAATATCAATGGTGGTATATTTTAACTTGTGGGTATAATGCTTAAGGGTTTTCCAACCATATTTCCAAGAAAAAATAACGTGGCGCCTAAGGAGTTAAATATTTTTTATTGTTTTTTTCCTTTTGCGATTATATATATTTTTTTTTATATTTGACTTTAACTCACCCCCTTCTCCGCTGAGCGTGAGCAACGATAAACGTATAACTAAGGATAAATCAAAATTTGCGGTTATAAACGTTTTGGCTAGAGTTTCTACCCTTCATCAGGGCTAAAAACGAAGAGCAAGATTACAAACAATGAATATAAAAAACATAGTTAATAAGAATAAAGTGATGAAAGAAGTGGAAAATAAATCGTTTAATTAAATATGTAAGCAGTTTTCCACATCTTTCATCAGTTTATTTTTAATAATTTTCATTCTGTATAAAAGAAATTTACTTTTATC
>NW_027108423.1:49645-53608 GCF_000696795.3 Halyomorpha halys
CTTGTTAATTTACTTATGTTTTTTTTTTGTTCAGGGAATATTACGAAAATTCAACAGGTGGGTAGGTAACACCCCTAGGTTTTCTGTTCTACATGTAAAGGTATTCGCCAGTGGTCATAATTCAACAATTGTTTATATAGTGGTATATTTTAACTATATTGTGGGCATAATGCTTCGGGGTTTTCGTTATTTACAAGGAAAAATAACGTTTCGTCTTAGGAGTAATTTATTCTTTATTGTTTTGTTTTTTTTCCTTTTGTGATTATATATTTGACTTTAACTCACCTCCTTCTCCGCTGAGCGTGGGCAACGATAAACGTATAACTAAGGATAAATCAAAATTTGCAGTAATAAACGTTTTGGCTAGAGTTTCTACCCTTCATCAGGGCTAAAAACGAAGAGCAAGATAACAAACAATGAATATAAAAAACATAGTTAATAAGAATAAAGTGATGAAAGAAGTGGAAAATAAATCGTTTAATTAAATATGTAAGCACTTTTCCACATCTTTCATCACTTTATTTTTAATAATTTTCATTCTGTATAAAAGAAATTTACTTTTATCATTCTGTTGATATTTTATTTTTTGTATTCATTTGTTGTTATCTTCCTCTTTGTTCTTTGCCCTAATAAATGCAAATTAAATTTATCGAACCACTCTATAACAAGAAATTTGGTAAACGTACATTAGAATCCGTACCATATCTGTTCAATCGCTTAGAAGAATTAATAAATAAATCAACCACAAAAAAAAAAAAAACTAAAAAAGAAATATTTAACTGGGTACTTTCTTCTAAATTGGTTGTTATCTTGTTCTTAGTTCTTTGCCCTAATGAAGGCTGGAAACTCTAGCCCGAAACATTAGCACAATTAAATTAAGTTCTCTCAAATTATTTGTGTTATTCTCTGACTGCAACCCCCAACCATCTTGTCCTCATTACATATTGTCTACGGTCAACTATCTTCTCATCACAATATAATAAAATGGTATATATAAAAGAACTGTTTCAAAAATAGACCTGGCAATAGTTCTTTAATTTCTGACTAAAGTTATGTTGTTCCTTTTTAGTTTTAATAATGAACCTTTGTCATCCTTAAAAAAAATTTTACCTCCTTCAAAATTTGAGGTTTATAGGTATGTTGAGTTTGGCAAATAAAACCAAATCTACTCTTTCGGCATCCGAGGTTTCTCTGTACAGACCATTGGGTCGATATTTTAAGATTTAGATTCCGAATCACAGATCATTTCATGATAATATCCGGAAATCGACTTTATCATCCATGTTTTTTTTTTAAATGGAAGCTGATTAAACGTTCCATATAACCATAAAAATAAATATGAAAAAACAAGCGCTGGCTTAAACTTTTCGAAATGTGTCAAAAGTCTCAAAAAAGCCCAAGATGATTCTCAGAACTGAACATTACCATCTGAAATTTCTTTTCTTCTTTAAACTTCTACCCCCGCCACTTATGAGGAAAGACGAAATACTTTAAAATAATTTTGAATAATTATCCAAAAAACATATTAATTATCGAAGAATACAATAAAAAATTTAAAACATCATCCACGACTTTTCTTCAAATTCATTTTTATTTATTTTTTCATCCAAGTCACAGTAAGATACCTATATATCATAATAAGTAATATAATATTTTGGTATATTAGATTTGTATACAAAAATAAATTAAATTTACTATTATATTTTTTGTTGAAAAACTTTGTCGTTTATTATTAATTAATAATTTTTATTTCTACCCGTCTTCAGCCCGCTTTAAAGATTATTTAAAACTGATCGAAAATCATAATATAATAAGTAAACAAGAAGAGTTTAGTTTAGATGAATTACATGTTTCCCTTGTATGGATTAAATGTATAAAATCAGTAATCTAATACTTTTGGTTCTTAAAATGGATTATTTTCATTTAAAATGAATAAAATATTACATTAAATAACAATTAGCTGTTTAAACAGAAGAGATAATATTTTTTAGATATTTCATATATTGTAATTTTTTTTAAAATATTTATTTATTGCTATTTACAACTGTACATTATAATACATTTAGTGAATCTGATCTAAGTTAAATTGGAGTGTTACAGACGTGTAGAGAAACTACCCATTGGTAGTAAGCACTCTAATGACATTTTACCTTAGCTGGTCTCGTGGCCATCTTCTTTATTGTAATTATCAAATATTTTTTAAATCAACAATTGTTTAATTTTTTATAAATTAATAAAACGTATAATTACATATAGCTTACTGTATTTTCTATCTTATTCTGTCAGTATTTCCACAATTTACTCCTAGCTGGTCTTCAGTTAAGGTTTTTTCTAATTTATTACAACTATTTATTGATTTATTATTTACTAAAAATAAAATAATCCTTTGAAGACAAAAATATAATTATAATAACTCAGTTATTCGCTTCATCTGTTTTTGAGGTACATTAAGAACTGAATATAAGAAATTTGATTTGTGAACTATTAGGGGTATTCATGATCTTTAGTTTAACATGTTAAATGGAGAAATATTTCCTTCTTGTCCCATGCTAAAACGATATAACATATAACATGGCTGAGAGTCTGGTAATAGAGAATGGCGTCACGCAACAGACCAGCTGAGCTCGTCACCGTTTTGTTTGTTGTCGTGTTAGGTTACTTGCTCGTAGTTTGTGCATTGATTGTGTTAGTATTGTTTTGGATGTTTTTATAACTAATAAAGCAATGGATGACAATAATAATAATAATGTAATGACAGTTGTTAATTAGCTCATTTTGATTCTCTTCCTTTAAGTCTGAAGATCAACAAGACACTCAGTAGCCAAACTTTCACACAATACCTACCTTTCACTCAGTTTAGGCATGTTGTAATAAATTACTATAAAAAAATCTTAGAAGTAAACAATAACATGAAGTTTCGGAAGAAGAGGTTATGAAACAAGTTACTCAGAAAATCCACTAGGAGCTCTTATGCATTTAACATGACTTAAAATAGGGCTGTTCACAATCCTATACTTATAACTAGGGATAGGATTTTTATGTTTTCACATATTTTTACCTGACCATGATATCTGCGATTCCTTACTAACCAAAGATGTTTCAAGACATTTCTTGCCAAAAGAAGCCATTTTTATTTCACATATTTTTAAATATTTGACTTTTTTTTACATATTTTGTTGTAAATCACATATTTTGAGAAATATTTGTTATTTTTAACATATCTTTAGGTATTTTGTCCTGAATCACATATTTCCTTAAATTATTTGTTCAATTGTAAATACATTTTTTGCAGCAACTACGTAAAATTCAAGAGAACGCACGAAACATAAATGTGAAATTTATGATTTATCATAAATAGTGCGTAAAAATTCTATATCTTCATCTTTGAACACAAATTAAAAGCAGTGGCAATAATACATTTTCACACAGAATTGCATCGAGAATTTCTCAGAATCAATTAAAAAGAGCAGGGTTTTATTCCTGTTGCATTTCCCTATAATTTGTTAGTTTACTCCTCAATCCATTTCTCTGTTTCCCCCCTTCCCATGGTCCTTTCTCATCTTAGTCTTGTTGTACTCCCCAGTCAGTATTTAGACCTTTTCGAGTTAAATTGTTTTTGATTGTGTTTTAACATTATTTTAGCTTGCCTCGAATTAAGTCAAAGTCAAAGGTATTTTTCTAAAGTTTTTTTTTTCTTTTTAATAAGGATTATTCTTTATTTCTATTTGTAATTTGTTCATAATTCATTCTGAGTAATTATGAATCAATTAGTTTAATTACAATTACTAATTAATGTCTTGTTATTGAACAGCTATGTTTTCTCTAAGTAAATTTTTTTTTACATATTTTAACATGATTTCTTTAAAATATTATTCATATAATATATAATAAATACATATTTATGTAACTTTTTTTAAGTTATAAAATTACTAATTAATTAGTAATTTATATTGTTGAATAATA
>NW_027108423.1:55233-58981 GCF_000696795.3 Halyomorpha halys
AGAAAATAAGGGGAAAGAGTAAAATAAGATAAAAGTAAAATAAGGGGAAAGAGTAAAATAAAGAAAGGGGAAAGAAAACAAAAAAGAAGAATGAAAACCAACTACTGTGGTTGTTATCTTGTTTTGTTTTTAGCCCTGAAGAAGGCTAGAAACTCTAGCCGAAACGTCGGCACATTAAAATAAGTTAGTCATACTTATTTGTGTTTCATTGACCGCAACCCCAATCATCTTCTCCTCATATTATACTTACTGTTTGAGAATGGTTTATTTTATTAGTAACGACACACAATTTTGATCCAAATATACTCTCAACATTTATTTTCAGAAACATATAAATCTTTTTATATTTTAAACCTAAAACTTTTTCACATAAATAATTGTCACTTTTTCTACATCATTTATATGTCAATATAAAAAATAAAAATTTTTATTTGACATGGGAAATTACCCTGCAGAAAACATTATAAAGAATATTACATCAATATTTAAGGTCGTTTCCTTGAAAATGGCCTGAGGGCCGAAACGTTGGAGAGTTTCTGAAAATAAATATTGAGAGTATATTTGGATCAAAATTGTGCGTGGTTACTAATAAAATAAACCACTCTTAAACAATCAGTATAATAAATTATTTTTCTTTGTTAACATTTCCAACCCAAAAATTATAATTCCCAGCGGATATTTTACTAATGTCCAACATTATAGCTAATATTTAGTTAACTAAGGACAAACTAATATCTAAATAGTTTTCAGAAATACTTCCCCTAAAAATTGGAACTAGTATTAAACAACTAAAATGTATTTTATGATCGTGCGTTTGCGAATCGATTTATTTTAACTTTTTGTATTTCTACAATACATTATTAGGGTACTCTTTTATGTTTGTTTTTTTTTTCGGCTAAGACTCCCATTAGAGTTCTATACTGCCCAACCATGGTTGGGGGTCAAGTTTTTCATTTTGTGGGGCCGCTACTCAATAAAAAAAGTCAATGCAACAATAGACATCAAATTGGTAAGACTATGTCTTAACCACTGAGCTAAGGGAAGTTTAGAAAAATATATTGTAATTCGAAATTAAAATTTTTTAACCGTTTATTATATCGGTATTTTTGATAATGGATATGGAATCGATCTGGTACATAGATGCACCTCCTGGATCCGCCATTGCCCAGAGGTAAGATGTTATAGCGGATGTATTATTGGATATTGTACTAACGGTTTCCACTTTCCTGAAGCACGTCCGATGTAATTTTTTTTTAGTTAAGGACCTCTTGGATAGGTTTTCCCACAATATCCTGAGGATGCTACGAATATTGCCGAAGATTGTCGACAGGACTCGAAGTATCAGAAGCCGCGGCGTAGCGTCAGTCGGTAGGCGCCAGCCAACATGTTATGATGGACCCGTACAGCTTCTCTCAACACAACCCTTACATCCACGTAAGTTTTATCTAATTTATTTTATGAGTTTGCACTGATATTTTACAATATTTTTTATGGATTGCAATATAACAGATATTAGATATATATTTTCACCTAATTTATTTTTATACTTGCTAACACAGCGGTGTTAATTGAAACATAGATTTTCGTATGAAAGTATACCAATTTTTCTCTTATTAAAGATTTTATATTGCGAAATATGAGTAGGTAAAGTCAGGTGCTAATTAAATTACATACATATATATTTTTTTTTAAACTAATACGTGAATTTTACCGGTATTCATATAAAATATTTTTATTTTCCAACAAAAAAATATTGAATATTTGGATAAAATTGGCTGTAGATTTTAAGATATCTGTGCGAAAGTACTCTAGTTTGTCTCCTGTCATAGATTTTATACGTGTTATGTATAGTTAGATGCTAAATAAATTACACATATGAAACACTTAATATTTGAAAAATTTTAAAATAATAAATTTTTAGGGTTTACAAGAGTTTTTAATTATTAGAATTATATATATATTAAAGATTCAGATAAAATTGACAAAACAAAAATTGGTTATATATTTTAAGACAATTTATATAAATATTTTCGACTGTTGTGTTAGCATGAACTAACACAACAGTCGAAAATATTTGGTCGAAAAATAAATTTTCATACGAAATTACACAACTTTGTCACTTATCAAAGGCGGATCTCTTTCTAAAGGTGTACTACAGGGTTCCTCTCTCTTCCCTACTCTTTTCTCCATCTTTATCAATGATCTTCCACTTGCCATCCAGCATTCCCAGTATCATTTATAAGCAGACGACTTATATATCTACGTTTCCTTCTATCCCCATTACACTTCAAATGCCATTCTAAAACTACAAGAAGATATCAGTAGTATAAGCGGGCAACAGACAATAAACTTTATTTTAAATGCCAAAAATACTAAAGCTATCATAATTGGATTTCCCTCTCTCCTTAAATCTATCCCAGGACCCCCCAACCTTTTCCTAAACAATACTCCTCCTTCCATACGTCAGTCAAAAATCTTAGTATCACTTTTGATCAAACTTTATCCTGGAAACCACACATTGCCCACATTTCCCAAGCTACCTTAAAGCAATTGAATATAATCCGTTATCTCTTTCCACTTAAAACTCGTCAACTCTTAGTTTACTCTCTTGTTTTCCCCCACTTTGACTATGGCTGCCTGGTATATGGTGGACTCTCGGGTAATCTCGGATCTAAACTTAAACGTCTTATGAATTGCGCAGTACGATTTATTTTTGGGATCAGCAGAGATAGGCACATAACCCAGTATTACGCCGAGCTGAAATGCCTCTATCCATCCTTCCGATGCCAGTATTTCCTAGCTTCCTTTTTATTAGTACTCAACGCCCCTCCTATATTCTAGAAAACCTGCAATTCAAATTCTCTGTCCAATCCCGAACTATCAGGTCCCGTTTATCCGACATCTACCCTCCACTGCACCGAACTGCTGCGTTTGATAAATCGTTTCTACCCGAGCTGCATATCTCTGGAACTCCATTCCCTCTAACACACGTCATGTACCAACCCTTTCCTCGTTTAAATCCCTTATAGTTCACTACCTTTTGCTTCACCAATTTACTATTACTATAATAGTACAGATATTTTGTAATTAAATTTTTATTGTGTTTTTACTTAGTCAGTTAGTTTTTTAATTAATCTATTTTTTATCCCTCTGTATATAAGATATAATTAAGTGTGGCCACACTGTTTTATGGCCAATAAATGTTATTAAAAATGCCTCTGTAATTGTTTTAAAGGGACCTATTCCCACAATAATAAACTATTTTTCATTAATTCATTCATTATCGCATGTTATGTGTGTATCACTTACCTCTAAATATGTGTGCGTATAGTTAAAAAAACATACTTTAAATTAATAGATATGTTGAAGTTACATGAGTTTTTTTATTTATAATAATATATATTAAAGATTTATCTAATTTGGAAAGACAAATATTTGCTATATAATTTAAGGTGATTTACTATTGTTTATACTAACACAGCAGTCGAAAATATTTGTCTAAAACATAGATTTTTGTACGAAAGTACTCTAATTTGTTTCCTATCATAGATTATATACCTTTACATGTGTGTTAGTATAGTCAGGTGCTAAAGAAAGTTCGTATATGAAAACTTAAATTTTTTTTTTAAACTAATCTATATGTAAAGGTTGCAAGAGTTTTTAATTACTAGAAATATATTGTAAAGATTTGAATGAAATTAACAAAACTAAAGATTGACTATATATTTTAAGATAATTCAATTTTGTT
>NW_027108423.1:59031-61578 GCF_000696795.3 Halyomorpha halys
TACATAGATGCACCTCCTGGATCCGCCATTGCCCAGAGGTAAGATGTTATAGCGGATGTATTATTGGATATTGTACTAACGGTTTCCACTTTCCTGAAGCACGTCCGATGTAATTTTTTTTTAGTTAAGGACCTCTTGGATAGGTTTTCCCACAATATCCTGAGGATGCTACGAATATTGCCGAAGATTGTCGACAGGACTCGAAGTATCAGAAGCCGCGGCGTAGCGTCAGTCGGTAGGCGCCAGCCAACATGTTATGATGGACCCGTACAGCTTCTCTCAACACAACCCTTACATCCACGTAAGTTTTATCTAATTTATTTTATGAGTTTGCACTGATATTTTACAATATTTTTTATGGATTGCAATATAACAGATATTAGATATATATTTTCACCTAATTTATTTTTATACTTGCTAACACAGCGGTGTTAATTGAAACATAGATTTTCGTATGAAAGTATACCAATTTTTCTCTTATTAAAGATTTTATATTGCGAAATATGAGTAGGTAAAGTCAGGTGCTAATTAAATTACATACATATATATATTTTTTAAACTAATACGTGAATTTTACCGGTTAATCATATAAAATATTTTTATTTTCCAACAAAAAAATATTGAATATTTAGATAAAATTGGCTATAGATTTTAAGATATCTGTGCGAAAGTACTCTAATTTGTCTCCTGTCATAGATTTTATACGTGTTATGTATAGTTAGATGCTAAAGAAATTACACATATGAAACTTAATTTTAAAATAATCAATTTGTAGGGTTTACAAGAGTTTTTAATTATTAGAATCATATATATTAAAGATTCACATAAAATTGACAAAACAAAAATTGGTTATATATTTTAAGATAATTTATCTTAGTTCATGCTAACACAACAGTCGAAAATATTTGGTCGAAAAATAAATTTTCATACGAAATTACACAACTTTGTCACTTATCAAAGGCGGATCTCTTTCTAAAGGTGTACTACAGGGTTCCTCTCTCTTCCCTACTCTTCTCTCCATCTTTATCATTAATGATCTTCCACTTGCCATCCAGCATTCCCAGTATCATATATAAGCAGAAGACTTATAAATCTACCTTTCCTTCTATCCTTATGACACCTCAAATGCCATTCTAAAACTACAAGAAGATATCAGTAGTATAAGCGGGAAACACACAATGAACTTACTTTAAATGCCGAAAATATTAAAGCTATCATAATTGTATCTCCCTCTCTCCTTAAATCTATCTCAGGACCTCCCCAACCTTTTCCTAAACAATACTCCTATCTCCTTCCATACGTCAGTCAAAAATATTGGTATCACTTTTGATCAAACTTTATCCTGGAAACTACACATTGCCCAAATTTCCCGTCAAACCCTAGCTACCTTAAAGCAATTGAATATAATCCGTTATCTCCTTCCACTTAAAACTCGTCAACTCTTAGTTTCCTCTCTTGTTTTCCTCCACTTTGACTATGGCTGCCTGGTATATGGTGGACTCTCGGGTAATCTCGAATCTAAACTTAAACGTCTTATGAATTGCGCAGTACGATTTATTTTCGGGATCAGCAGAGATAGGCACATAACCCAGTATTACGCAGAACTGAAGTGGCTCTATCCATCCTTCCGATGCCAGTATTTCCTAGCTTCCTAACGCCCCTCCTATATTCTAGAAAACCTACAATTCAAATTCTCTGTCCAATCCCGTACTACCAGGTCCCGTTTATCCGACATCTACCCTCCACCTCACCGAACTGCTGCGTTTGATAAATCGTTTTTTACCCGAGCTGCATATCTCTGGAACTCCATTCCCTCTAACATACGTCATGTACCAACCCTTTCCTCGTTTAAATCCCTTATATTTCACTACCTTTTGCTTCACCAATCTGACCTATTACTATAATAATACAGATATTTTGTAATTAAGTTTTTGTTGTGTTTTGACTTATTCAGTTAATTTTTTTAATTAATCTATTTTTTTCTCTCTGTATATAAGTTATAATTAAGTGTGGCCACACTGTTTTATGGCCAATAAATGTTATTAAAAATGCCTCTGTAATTGTTTTAAAGGGACCTATTCCCACAATAATAAACTATTTTTCATTAATTCATTCATTATCGCATGTTATGTGTGTATCACTTACCTCTAAATATGTGTGCGTATAGTTAAAAAAACATACTTTAAATTAATAGATATGTTGAAGTTACATGAGTTTTTTTATTTATAATAATATATATTAAAGATTTATCTAATTTGGAAAGACAAATATTTGCTATATAATTTAAGGTGATTTACTATTGTTTATACTAATACAGCAGTCGAAAATATTTGTCTAAAACATAGATTTTTGTACGAAAGTACCCTAATTTGTTTTCTATCATAGATTGTATACCTTTACATGTGTGTTAGTATAGGCAGGTGCTAAAGAAAGTTATATATATGAAAATTAATTTTTTTTTTAAACTAATCTATATGTAGAGGTTGCAAGAGTTTTTAATTATTAGAAATATATTGTAAAGATTTGAATGAAATTAACAAAACTAAA
>NW_027108423.1:66771-68768 GCF_000696795.3 Halyomorpha halys
GATGCAATAAATATTAGAATAAATTAAATAAAACTTAAAAGAAAATAACCAAAAGTGTATAGTGAAATTTAGATAAGATAATCTTATATATTTTAGCATTATATCTTCATTAATTTTTAGCTATATTTAAAACGTTGTAAATTATTATACAATGTTTATTTTGTAAAACAGTTTCATTTGAGTTTCCTTTTATGTAGAACTCATTTTAAACTATTGATTGTTAATTAGAATGATTGAGGAAAAATATTTAATTTGATGATTGACATGATTTGAGTGAGCTGTATTCGATAAATATAATTTAGGTGATAGAATTGCGGCGATGGGGCTGGCTGTAAGGTGATAGGACTTAGTCACGAACGTATCCCTAAACTGTTAATAAATACTAAGCCAATTGGCAATCATACGAAGGATAGACCGAAACGTAGATGGGAAGATTGCGTTAAGTCTGAATTAGTAGACTTGGGCTTGGAGGGGCGTCACTGGAAGGATCTATGTAGAGAGCGTTTGGTGGTATCGGCATCGAACCTTCGGGTTAGTTAGGCCTTCCTTGTTATTATTATTACAATTAAAATAATAAAAAATGTTATTCTTATCGATTTTGATTTTTATACGATGTGAGTTTAAGGTGTTCCTAAGGAAATGTTTTTTCTCAATCATTCTG
The DNA here is from genome assembly GCF_000696795.3 of Halyomorpha halys. Classification (NCBI taxonomy): domain Eukaryota; kingdom Metazoa; phylum Arthropoda; class Insecta; order Hemiptera; family Pentatomidae; genus Halyomorpha; species Halyomorpha halys. Next base: position 67,433 of record NW_027108423.1, read on the forward strand.
ATTGATAGTTATTAATTTATTACAGAATGATTTTATTATTTAAATTATTTTGTTTTATAAATTATGAAGAAGATTGCGAGGTGTGGTCAGAAGAAAACAAAACGATTTATGTGCCGACGTTTCGCTCCACTTTGTAGAGCCTCATTAGAAATCACAAGTATTCAGAGTCAATGTATACTTCCGATTTCTCGTCACTGTTTCGATATCTCTTAACCGGAACAGCTCTGATGAAGCTCTACGAAGTGGAGCGAAACGTCGGCAGATTGTTTTCTTCTGACCGTACTCCGATTGTGTTCTAAATAATTTTAAATAATACTGTCAATCAATTATTCATATAATATTTTATTTTATATTTCTTTATTAAGAGATCGACCTGGTGGGTCTGACATAGTTATAACAATTGGGTTTTCTTTAAACAATGACAATAGATGCATACAGTCTCGTGCAAAGAGGCATCTCTATTTATTAAGTTTTAATTAGTGAATAATTTTAAATAATAAAAACAAATTATTAAAAAAAATAATAACAATAGTTATGTTATTGAAGAATAAAATAAAAATAATTTACAATAATTTGGGGATTATGGACCACTGTTGTTATTTTTGCTCTGTACAAATTATTTATGAGACAACAGTCGAAAGGTACAAATATATAGATTTAAAGTTTGTTAAAGACATCTTTTTTTTTAACAATTTTTCTGCTGCCTTTTTAATATTTTTGCTATATTGGTCTCCTATCCAACTTCCTTTCGTTTATTAAGGTAGGCATAGCACTGAGCCAAGACGTGCAGTATTGGTACCCGAGAGTTACTCCACAAGATATACATTTCGCTGAAGTTCATCTCGTCTTAAGATAGGAATATCCTATCCTGAGGACCACATTACTACATCTTCTCTTCTTGTTAGTTGTAGAGTTTTCCGACCAATGACTACATCTAGTTCAATAGTTATAGGTTAATTGTTCCTTTGTTTAAATCAAATTATCTGTCATTTTTCGAGTGCCTTCTCTTCGACCGAAGAAACTTTGGTGAATGTTACAATTACTGCTATACCGTTTTGAAAAAAAAAATTATTTAGAAAATACAATCAATATTATAGAATTATTAAAATTATAACTGACTTCATATGGAACAAAAAAAGAGAAAAATAATAAATTATAATGATAATTATAAAAACATATAAATGCATGGTTAAATCCTACGTTGCATTTGATAGTTCTAATCCTTATGTTGGGACAACAAATAAACATTAGGTTGATATTATTAGAGATCACATATAGAATTTGTTTTAGTTTCTTATGAGTGTTTTTCACTCGACAGGTACAAATACTTAGTTTT
>NW_027108423.1:68818-70595 GCF_000696795.3 Halyomorpha halys
ACATCTTCTCTTCTTGTTAGTTGTAGAGTTTTCCGACTAATGACTACATCTAGTTCAATAGTTATAGGTTAATTGTTCCTTTGTTTAAATCAAATTATCTGTCATTTTTCGAGTGCCTTCTCTTCGACCGAAGAAACTTTGGTGAATGTTACAATTACTGCTATACCGTTTTGAAAAAAAAAATTATTTAGAAAATACAATCAATATTATAGAATTATTAAAATTATAACTGACTTCATATGGAACAAAAAAAGAGAAAAATAATAAATTATAATGATAATTATAAAAACATATAAATGCATGGTTAAATCCTACGTTGCATTTGATAGTTCTAATCCTTATGTTGGGACAACAAATAAACATTAGGTTGATATTATTAGAGATCACATATACAATTTGTTTTAGTTTCTTATGAGTGTTTTTCACTCGACAGGTACAAATACTTAGTTTTAAAGCAATCATATATTTGTATGTGTGAGTTTATTTATACATAAAGATTAATAAGGATTAATTTTGGTAACATTATATATATCACATTATTGTCATCTAAAAAAAAATTAGGTTTTAATAACTTTCAACAGTGGTCTTTTACTTTATATCCATTTTTCTAACACAACAAATTTCAAATATTTTTATAAGTTAACTACAAGAGAGATACTTTATTTATCTATGCTGCCTAAATACATCAGGTTGCTATCTCACACAGCATACTTATCAATCCGTAATCGGACATATATAAACTACACATACATGGTATAATCAGAAAAAAAGAGATACAATAATAAGATATAATAAACGATTTTCCCCCTCCCCCCTACAGTTTCTTTTACATTCAATTTTGATCTGTACAACAAATACAAATGTTTCAATTCATTCCTATTTTTCCTTCTCATTTCTGCTCCTCCAATTTCACCCTTTTATAATTTTTTAATTCACCCGATCAACAAATTCTCTCTCCGTAATTCACCCTTCTAGATCCTCTTCAGTGACTCGCTAAACAAATTCAATATTAGACGGTAATATAATTAACGTAATGTACAAGAGCCCAAGAGGAGACAAAAGTCAGTTATTTCACCTCAATTTTTTATTACTTTAATGAAAGCTATGTATAATTACTGGTAAAAATTGATGAGGCTGCCAAGTATAGGTAGGGAGGATAAAAAATGTTAAAATTTTTTTTCTTTCGGAACTCTGTATTTTTAAAACTACCAACAACACTAGAAAACCTAATAGAACATCATTTAAAATAGAGTAAATTTGCTAAAATATGAGCCCTTATAGAAATATTTACGTTCAATAGTTCCCGAGATATAGCTGTTTAAAAAGCAACATTTCATAAAAAATCCACTGCAAAATCAGTAGTTAGTGAATTTATGTTGAGAAATCTATATCTATACATACATATCTATGTCTATGAGCACTAAAATTAAAGCTTGTTTTATGTTGATTGTTTTGATAAAGTGGTTTATGACGTTTATCTCCGTATGAATTGTAGTTTTCATGATATTCGACAACATAAATTCCCAAATTGTTGATTTCTAGTTGTTCGAGCAAAACTTTTGATTTATGAAAAAATTTATCTCATGAATCATACGACGTACTATGTACTTTATGACTATAGTTGGTATAATCAACCAAAATTTTCAGTATTTTTTATTGATGATTTTAGATATAAACCCTGTCCTAAAGTATCGTTTCTAAATACACCACTAATGCCTGTTGAACAGATTCGATACTTAGGACTCCATCTTGACAAGAGACTTACTTGGAATCCACA
>NW_027108423.1:77054-78685 GCF_000696795.3 Halyomorpha halys
GGAAAATCGGCCGAGCTGGGTTCTCATGAGATCAAAGGCTGCCAAAAAAAAATTGTAAGAAGTATCAGCATTTCCTTAAATTACAGAATGATTTAAAAGAGTTTGTGTGCCACTAAAAACATATTATTAGAAGAAGATAGTGACCGTATGAAGTAGATAGTAGGAAGATAGGTGGGGATCAATAAAGGTACAAAATAGTAAAAGAAAACTATTTATTGTTAAATAACGTTCGCCATCTCTGTTTCAATCTGACAGCCCTGACGAAGCCCTGCAAAGTGGGGCGAAACGTTGGATAAAAATTAATCGTTTTCTATTACTATTTCTATACCTTTATTGACCGCCACCCGGATTACCTTCATACAGTCCATTTAATATAGTTGTGTCATTGACTGCCTCTCAACAACCACAAACATACGTATTATTATTATTTTTTTTTTTATATATTTAAAAACAATTTTGATCCTTTTTCTCAAGTATTGTTGTAAGCGCATGTTATGGGTTTTTGTTGAATTTGGTTTTAAAGCAACTTATTTCTCTTACAGAGATATTTCTCGAAACGTTGTTGCTGATTATATGAAATAAATTATTGTATTTGAAAAAGGAAGAATTGTGTCATTCACCAAATCCAGTATAATTCCAGACACTCTTCCAGTAAAAGAACATTAAATCCTAGAATAACTTTTTTCTTAACTATTAATAATACGTATTAGATTTATTTTTTATTAAAATACTTGTTTGAGAGTGGTTTAGTATATTTAAAAACAATTTTTATCCTTTTTCTCAACTTTATTCTTTTTAAACTTCCAACGTTTCGACCACTCAGGTCATTTTCAAGGATTCCTACAAACAGCTCCTTTTAATTATTTTTATAACAATTTCATTATTTCCTTCACTGATTTTATTGGTCTTACCTTTACTTTGTTTTCATGTTTTCTTTTAAAATTCTTTAAATTCCGGCTATTTGCCTTTGTCCCATCTTTAAATAATTAATCATTAAAATAATATCACAATAACATTATAAAATTATTTTTTTGTATTGAAATGTATAGAAGAAATTATGTAAGTAGGAATCTATTTAAAAAAAATGTATAATGTTATTATATTATTTTAATGATTAATTTATTTAGAGATGGGACAAAAGCAATTAGCCGGCATTTTTAAGAATTTTAAAAGATAAAATGACAACAAAGTAAATGTAAGGCCAAGGAAATCAGTATGTAAGTGAAGGAAATAATGAAATTGTTATAAAAATAATTAAAAGGAGCTGTTTGTAGGAATCCTTGAAAATGACCTGAGTGGTCGAAACGTTGGAAGTTTAAAAAGAAAGTTGAGAAAAAGGATCAAAATTGTTTTTAAATATACTAAACCACTCTCAAACAAGTATATTAATAAAAAATAAATCTAATACGTATTATTAATAGTTAAGAAAAAAATTATTCTAGGATTTAATGTTTTTTACTGGAAGAGTGTCTGGAATTAAACTTGATTTGGTGAATGACACAATTCTTCTTTTTTCAAATACAATAATTTATTTCATATAATCAACAACAACGTTTCGGGAAATATCCCCCATCTTCAAGTTGCTATAAAACCAAATTCAACAAAAACCCATAACATGCGCTTACAACAAT
>NW_027108423.1:79816-80308 GCF_000696795.3 Halyomorpha halys
AACGCACCAATTTCATAAAATATCCGTCCTATCTGAAAAAAAAATTTACATTAGATAATTTTATTGCACGAGACCTGCTTGGAGTCAGAAATTGGAAGGCACCGACCCGAACGGCGAAGGCTCATAGAGGATCCCCAGGACCCGTCGTAGGGTTGTAGCGCCTACTGATAGATGATTGATAGATGATTAATAGATGATTGATAGATAGTTTTATTGGGGAAGAAAGTACATCTTTTTACTGCACGTTGAGACTTAGAAGGCAGAAGTAACCATATAATAAAAAGGTTTAGGTAGGAATGCGACCTTAATTGTTGCCATGACAACTTCATACTCTTGGGAGCCGATACAGTACAAATACTTATTAATAACAAGGAGAGGCTACAGACGTGGAATCGTCGATTTTAATAAAACCTTTTTAGTGATTTCGATAAGAAAGTTATCTTTAATCGAAAAAAAAATCCTAATATTTTTTGACTTAGTATAAAAAAAAAA
>NW_027108423.1:81688-83369 GCF_000696795.3 Halyomorpha halys
TTAAATAAATAAAAAAAATGTATCCTATTTTGTCTCAACGCTTTTATTTTTCACCAGTCCAACGTTTCGGCCATTTCAGCCATCCTCAAGGACATCTAAATATTTAACAGCTTATATTATATCTTCATTTTTAACACTTATAACAACAACATTATTCACCAATAATATAACATACCTTCAATTATAATTTCTTCCTCACATTAATTTAGAGTTACTTTTGCAGGCTATTCTGCCCAGGTCATTTTCTTTATTATAAGTTAAAAGCCTATTCAAAAAGTCAATTATTAGAGAGTCATATTTATTATTAATAAGATTTTCTAAGCTTAAGTTTAGTTACCTATTTTTTAAAATTTAAAATCATTAATATTTAATTTTTCTTATATAATATTATGTGAGTGGGAGGTTATATTTTTGTGGATAATCTTATATAAGAAAAATTAAATATTAATGATTTTAAATTTTAAAAAATAGGTAACTAAACTTAAGCTTATTAATAATAAATATGACTCTCTAATGGTTTTGTTATATGGTAGTGTATTTGTTGTGGATAATCTTATATAAGAAAAATTAAATATTAATGATTTTAAATTTTAAAAAATAAGTAACTAAACTTAAGCTTAGTAAGCTTATTAATAATAAATATGACTCTCTAATAATTGACTTTTTTGAGTAGGCTTTTAACTTATAATAAAGGAAATGACGTGGGCAGAATAGCCTGCAAAAGTAACTTTAATGTGAGGAAGAAATGATAATTGAAGGTATGTTATATTATTGGTGAATAATGTTGTTGTTATAAGTGTTAAAAATGAAGATATAATATAAGCTGTTAAATATTTAGATGTCCTTGAGGATGGCTAAAATGGCCGAAACGTTGGATTGGTGAAAAATAAAAGTGTTGAGACAAAAAAGGATAACAATTTTTGATTTATTTAATAAATAATTGCCTCGTCTCAACATATTGAAATAATATAATTAAATTTATTTATTGTTATTTACAAGTGTATAAAAATATATACTACTAGTAAATTTGCTATAAGTTATAAAATGAGATGATATAAACATGTGGATAATCTACCCATTGATTGAACTCCAATAACATTTCTAGAGGAGAAGATCTCGAGGCCATCTTCTTTTCAGATGCCTAGGAGGATTATCAGGTAATGAAGGAGAAGTCAGGTTACAAGTGGGTTCGGGAAGTTAGAAAGTTTATCATGGAAGGAATGGTGTCTGGTTTTGGCCAAATCGGTAACATATGGAACATTGAGGTCCTGATGGATAACTTGATTTGTGGTTTACTTTAAATAATCTATCAGTGATAGAAAGTATGTAGGAGGTAGGAATTTACGGAATTTGTAAAGCACACTCAAGCCTGTTCTACATCAAGAAAGACTTGCGAGCAGTACGTTCCGCGCTCCAATGCAGATGTGACAACATTAACCACTCACTGACGTAGATGGGTGGTGGAGTGGATGTTCGGAATCCAAACTGATGATCTGGGATTATATGGTTGGAATCTAGGATGGGATACAGGCATTTCAAGATGAGTCCCTCAAGGATTTTGCCCATATGTAACAGAGAGATAGGGCGGTAGGAGGATGGGTATTCTGGCGGCTTTGAAAGGTTGGAATCATTTTGATTATGGATAATTTGCATGGGTCAGGAAAATATGTACAGTCTTAAA
>NW_027108423.1:85123-87432 GCF_000696795.3 Halyomorpha halys
ATATAATTAAATTTATTTATTGTTATTTACAACTGTATAAAAATATATACTACTAGTAAATTTGCTATAAGTTATAAAATGAGATGATATAAACATGTGGATAATCTATCCATTGATAGAACTCCAATAACATTTTTAGAGGAGAACATCTCGAGGCCATCTTCTTTTCAGATGCCTAGGAGGATTATCAGGTAATGAAGGAGAAGCCAGGTTACAAGTGGGTTCGGGTAGTTAGAAAGTTTATCATGGAAGGTATGGTGTCTGGTTTTGGCCAAATCGGTAACATATGGAACATTGAGGTCCTGACGGATAACTTGATTTGTGGTTTACTTTAAATAATCTATCAGTGAGAAAGGAACGGATAATGAGAAAGTATGTTGGAGGTTGGAATTTACGGAATTTGTGAAGCACACTCAAACCTGTTCTACATCAAAAATGACTTGCGAACAGTACGTTCCGCGCTTCAATGCAGACGAGACAACATTAACCACTCAATGACGTAGCTGGGTGGTGGAGTGGATGTTCGGAATCCAAACTGATGTTCTGGGATTATATGGTTGAAATCTAGGATGGGATGCAGGCATTTCAAGATGAGTCCCTCAAGGATTTTGCCCATATGTAACAGAGAGATAGGGCGATAGGAGGATGGGTATTCTGGCGGTTTTTAAACGTTGGAATCATTTTGATTATGGATAATTTGCATGGGTCAGGAAAATATGTACAGTCTTAAATGTATTGTAGAATCTTTAGACTATTCGGCATGACTAATTATTTTATATTTTAAACCAGTTTTATAGAACTCAGGGATGCGAGTTTTTTTATATCGTTGCAAAAAGTAAAATGATGAGCCCGCATGTTTGACAAGTTTCTTCTCAAGGAAATGCTCTAAGATACCACATCCTTTCTTTGCGTGAATTATACATCCTCTCTTTATAAGGAACAGTGATATTTTAAAAGATACGCATGTAATTTTACAATGGTCTTGGATTCTGTATGAACATAGTTCGGGCGGCGGTTAATAAAGGTAACTTTTACGGTTAAAAAACGTACTTTCACAAAGTACTAAAATAGAAAAAAAAATAATAATAATAATACCGGTAAGCTATTTATATTTAAACGGGGTGCGGTAGTCCCGGGGTAAGACCTGTGGCTTCTAACTCTAATGACCCGAGTTCAAATCCGGCAGGGCAAAAAATTGTTTTCTTTTACACTGTAGCCGAGAGTCAAATCTTGTGGGTTCTGGAACCATCCAGGGGCCCACCCAGCCTCCTAAATTGGGTAAAAATCTGGCGGTCGAGTGTTATTCTGACCAAATCACCTCCTTGCACAACCGTTGGTCTAGTAGCAGTACTTCCTTACAAAGTACTGAACCTCTGACCCTTCGTGAGTTTAATTTTTTTTTTAACTTATATTTAAACAAAATTCTAAATTAAAAAAAATATTAATTTTACTATCTTGTACCTTTCTTGACCGCCATGTGGATTATCTTCCTACAATATAATACATACGGTCAACTATTGATCTTCCAAAATCTGTATTCGTTATTCCCATTCAGAGAAATCCTAAAAAATTTAATTTTTATAAATACAAGAAAATAAAAAATAGTTTGTCGTTACATTTTTTTTTTTTTTTTTAAATCACAAAAAGAGCGATAACTTCAGGACTATCCTACATAATTTGGGTACTTAAGTAATAGTTATGTGATGCGCAAACCGCACTAAATTGTTTACATCGATTTCTATGCATGTTCTTAGACTTATCTTACTTATAATTTATTATTATATTATTACTAGGGATAGGATTTTTATGTTTTCACATATTTTTACCTGATCATGATATCTGCGATTCCTTACTTACTAAAGGTGTTTCAAGACCTTCTTTTAAATATTTGGCCTTTTTTTACATAATCTGTTGTAAACCACATATTTTCTGAAATATTTGTTACTTTTAACATATTTTTAGGTATTTTGTCCTGAAATTATTTGTTCAATTGAAAATACATTTTTCGCAGCAACGACGTAAAATTCAAGAGAACGCGAGAAACTTAAAAGTGAAATTTATTAGTTATCATAAATAGTGCGTACAAATTTTATATTTTCATCTTTGAACACAAATTAAAAGCAGTGGCAATAATAAATTTTTACACAGAATTACTTCGAGAATTTTTAGAATCAATTAAAAAGAGCAAGGGTCTTATTCCTAATTATAACAAATGATGGCACAGCCGCCCAGGTGATGCAGAATACCGAACTAGATGCAATGGAAATAGCTTCATTTAAGTATGCCCCTATAACATCAGTAAATGTTGA